>NC_045169.1:4425689-4500689 GCF_900700415.2 Clupea harengus
TATTTCCTGTCATGCTCTCCCGCTCCTTCCTCCCGTCTCTGAAACCCCTTCCAGGCGGCGCCACAGACACCGTGCACTCTGGGCTGGCCAGGCAGGTGTCCACCCTGCTGACCAATCACCTGGCCCGGGCCACCGAAAGCTGCGGTAACCAGGCAGCGGGGAACGACGCCCTGCAAGACGTCCTCAGTCTGCTTAACGACCTGTCCAGGTGTGTGTGTGTGTATGTGTGTGTGTGTGTGTGTGTGTGTGTGTGTGTGTGTGTGGGTTTATGCCCCATATCTCTTTTTATTCCAGGGACAGCTATGCACTACCTGGATCCTTTACCCCTTTTCCACCCTCTAGTTGCACACCAGCTTCCATACTTAATAAGCAATTCATGAGTATTTTCATGAATGAATGCAATTCCACAGCACATCTTCGATAATAAAACCTTGAGCACACATGTGCATTAGTGTCTATGAGTGACACACTGACGTCCCCCGCGTCTGCCCCCTCTCTCCACCCCAGGAGCCACATCGGCAAGGCCATCCTGAGCCAGCCGGCGTGCGTCTCCAAGCTGCTCTCGCTGCTCCTGGACCAGCGGCCGTCGCCCAAGCTGGTGCTGATCATCCTGCAGCTGTGCCGCGCGGCGCTGCCCCTCATGAGCGTGGAGGACTGCGGCAAGGTGGCGCTGCCCTCCTGGAGCTACTCCATCCACGCGCTGGAGGCCGAGCAGCAGGACGCCAGCGACCCGGCCTCGCGCATCGCCGCGCTGCTGCTGGCCAAGCTGGCCGACTACGTGGTGCCCGGTGAGGAGGCGCCCGCGGGCACACACATTTGTCAGCCATGTTTCAGATACGGAGAGGGAGGGAGCTGATCAAGCAAACGGTGTCCTATTTCATGCTGGAAATCCAATGAATTATTGATGCTGCTGCTGCTTTGCTGCAGAAAACTGAGTTGTCTCACAAGCAGTTATAAGTTTGAAAAATGGTTTAACAAAAGGGTTGACACTCCTGGAAAGTAGAAATACGCCACTGAATGTTCTATTTTAAGCCTAGAATTTGATATGTAATTGATCGTTGAGAAAAACTGAGCAGTGAGCAGAGACAGGGACACAGCAAGCGGTCATAAGTTTGGAAAAGGCTTTTCAAAGGGTCGAAACTCATGAAAAAGTAGGAATATGCTTTGTAAAAAAGAAAAAATCTTTGTGGTTCACAGTGTTTATCAGCTTATCAGCCTTGTAAGCCTGGTATGTGTGTTATGCCTCTTCTAAGCCTACCCCTTGTGTGATGCTTTCTCCCAGGCTGCCAGACCCTGCTCTCCCCGAGCTCGTCTGAGCCGGACACCAGCCTGACGCGCTCCAGTCCCAAGGGTGCCCTCAAGTCCGACAAGGACGCCAGCGAGGAGGGCGAGGCGGTGGACGGCAAGCTGTCCATTTTCATCCACAAGCGTGAGGACCAGTCTTCCCACGAGGTTCTGCAGCCCTTGCTCAGGTAATGGAGCCGAGGGGCATGGCGGCGGCCATTTTGTGTCTGTTGATGTCCTCCATTGTGTGTCAAAGTATGACAGTTTCAGTCCCATTCATTTGTCACTTGCAGTAGCTCAGAGGGTCGGCCATTCCGTCTAGGCACTGGGGCCAACATGGAGAAGGTGGTGAAGATGGACCGGGACATGACCAAGGTGAGCATCCTTCAGCCTCTGATAGATAACGCTTTGTGGATCAGCCTCCACATTCCTGTGAGACCATGCAGGGCATAACACCAATGAAAGGCTCCTGAATCCTTAAGCAGTTAAAAGATACTCAGGACAACAATCCCATAAACAACTTTAATGTATTCTTAGTACTGATATTTACTATAAATGTATCTTCTATTTTCTACTCTTCTGCAATTGTCTACTTTTAAGGCCTGAAACACATCTAAGACTTTATATATATATATATAGCATCAGTTCTAAACACTCCCCCCCCATTCTGACCTCCTGTCCCTCCTCTACCTGTCAGACTGGCTGCTGTGAGGTGGTGACTGAGGAGGCCTCGGCGGCGCTGAGGAAGGCCAATAAGTGGGCCCAGTCTGGGCTGATCGTCAGCGTGGGTCCCCCCGTGGAGGCCCTGGCCCAGGAGACCTCCGGAGCCACCACCACCGGGGACAAGAAGAAGAGCGCCCAGACCGCCGCCTGCCGAGACAGGAATGCAGACCTCGCCAGGTGTGTGTGTCTCTGTGTGTGTGTGTGTGTGTATGTTTGGGTGGGTGGGGGTTGTTTGTCTTATTTGTGTGCGTTTGAAGCACTGAGGCGCATAGGTGTCCAGGTAGCTAGGTTTGTTCTACATGTTTGTCTTAATTAGCACTTGTGCGTCTCTAAATGAGCACTTGCGTCCACCTCCCTCAGGTCGGATCCGGTGCGGCCCTTCATAAGCGGCCACGTGGCCAACAGCATGGCGGCCGAGGTCATCGCCCTGCTCCACAGCCTCCTGACCGCACCAGAGTCCAACACCGCCCAGATCTGGACCAGCACCGCGGAGAAGGTACCACAACACGCCAGGACCTGGCCACAAAATGACCCATGCAACAGTTCCAAAAGGATTTGAGTTTTCAGGCCTTGGGGTTGTTCTGCTATGTACCAACCTTTTAAAAGTGAAACCAGTGGTTTCAGCATACGGCTGCTAATGGTGCGGTGGTCTCCTGCCGCCCTCAGGTGCTGTCTCGCGCCCTCATGTTCATCCCCCAGCTGGGCAAGTACGCCGAGAGCATCCTGGAGAACGGCAGCAGCAGCGGCAGGAAGCTGGCCACCCTGCAGGCCATCGGCAGGCAGGCCGTCGCCGCGCTCTGCGCCCTGGGCGGCTTCAAGGAGACCATCAAGATCGGCTCCGAGGTCCAGGTCAGTGCCAGAATAGAACCCTCTCTCTCGCTGAGTCTGGTTGTCGTCCCTTTCTCTGCCTCATTTCTTCTTTTTCCCTTTTTCCGTGTTGCGTTTTTTTGCGTTTTATTCTGTCGCTCTTCCCCTTGTTTGCTGTCTCATTTCATAATCCCTCAGTTCCTCTATGTGTGACTTGAGCAGTGGAGGACTACATTTCCCACAATCCTTTCTCCCCCCCACCCCCTCCCCCTTCTCTCCCAGGTGGTGGGCAAAGGTGTGCTGGGAAGCGTTGGCGTGGTGATGTCCATCAACGAGCAGGAGGGCATAGCCACGGTGAAGTTCCCATCCTGCGAGTACAGGCGAGCGTGCAAGGCCTCCGACGTGCTGACCGTACCCATCTCACGCCTCTGTACCCCGCGCTCAGAGGTACGGCCCGTTCAGTCCAGGGATGCCATGGTGTGTGTGTGTGTGTGTGTGTGTGTGTGTGTGTGTACGGCCCGTTCAGTCCAGGGATGCCATGGTTAGAAATCAGGTGGCACTGTTAATTACGTTAATTAGGATGGAAATAACCATGGTTTCACACGGTCATCTCGATTGTTTTCTGTTTCAGCAATTCATCTGAACGTTTTGTGTTGCCTTTAGGCCCTCCCTCTGTACAAGCTGTCCATCACAGAGAAGGTGGTGCAGGCGGTGCAGTCCATGCTGCTGCCACAGGAGGGCAGTCTGTCCATCCACACGTCGCTGCCCGCCTCAGGGGACGGCTCCAGCCCCGTCATGGCTGCCGTGCGGCTGCTGGCGGAGATCCGCAGCAGGTCAGAGCCCCACTGATGAGTAGATAGATGGATAGATGGATAGATAGATAGATAGATAGATAGATAGAAAGAAAAATGTAGGAGAGCATGCTGTGAATAAAAGGGTGTATTTGGTTTGGGGCATAGTAGGTAGTTACATTAAGATTTTCAGGGGATTTCCATATCTGATTTATATTGTGTGTATCTGCTGGTAACACGTGTGTGTGTGTGTGTGTGTGTGTGTTTGGCAGGGCGTGTCTGGTGATGGCCCAGCTCCTCGAGGACAGCTCCTTTTGTGAGGAGTTCATCCAGCAGTGTCCTGCAGCTGTGGAGGTGCTCAACCTGGTGGCCCAGGAGTGCTGCCCTGGTGAGGCTCTCCACCCTCACAGACGCCTCCAGCACCCCATCAATACCCTGCACTAATTACATAGATTATAATGTGTGTGTCTCTCTCTCTCTCTCTCTCTCTCTCTGTCTGTCTGTCTGTCTGTCTGTCTGTCTGTGTCTGTGTCTGTGTCTGTGTGTGTGTGTGTGTGTGTGTGTGTGTGTGTGTGTGTGTGTGTGTGTGTGTGTGTTGTACAGGTGAGAGGCTAGGCATGGTGGAGTCCCAGTGTGAGCGCCTGCGGATGCTCTACCGAGACTGCGCCCGCCCCCCACCTCCCCCTCTACAGACGGACAGGCGGCAGGTGAGCGTGAGTCTCTGACGTTCTCAGATCAGTCACATCTCATTTCAAACTGTGCTCAGTTTACCATAGTGTTCACACGCAGATAGGAAAGACTGTCAGTTGGGGTAGCAGTAAGTGACAGTGCCTGAGACCCTTTCATCAGGTTACTTAGGTTTGTGGTCAGGCCACCTCTCATCGCTCTCACCTCATGACTGGTAAAATCATCCATCCTCTGAACAGTCTTCTGATGGCTTGCTTAGAAAGAGGACTGAGCATTTTTGGCTGGGCATATTCTCATCTAGTGTTTTTGTAAAAAAAAAAACACAGACATAAAACACACACGGCCACACACTCACGCCCTATTCTGACGCTCTCCTTCTCCCCCAGCCCAAGGAGATCACCTGGTGTCCATCGCGGGTCTTTCCACCGGTCCGCGCCTGCATGTTCTCCTCCCACTTGACCTCCGTGACCTTCCAGGCTGACCCCAGCGCTGGAGGCGGCCTCCCCCGGGGCACTTTCATCTACGCCACCTCTCCTGTCCCTGTGCAGGTGAGATGGGCGTGTGGGCTCTGACTGTGTTCAATCAATCAATCAATCAATCAATCAATTAATAAATTAATTAATTGATACAATAGCATCCACTCTGACACTCTGTATATACACATGATGCGTCAAATTGTTTTAGGTGGAAGTAATCAAATTCTAATTCAGCAGTTATACATCATACATGTACATTTAACAGAGCAGTCAGAGGACCCTATATATATGGGTGTATTTCATGTTGCAATCTTGTCTGAAATCAGGTGGAAAGAACAGATTCACTGTGCATGCAGTTAACAAGTCTAACTCCACTCTGCGTTCTCTATACAACAACCCAACACAAGGCATCCTAAACAGCCTTCACACTGATGTCTGTTTGTTGTCTGTCCAGGCTCCTTCCTTCTACTGGGAGATAGAGGTGGTTTCCTACGGAGATTCCGAGGATGACAGCGGCCCCATCGTGTCCTTCGGCTTCGCCACGGAGGCAGAGAAGAGGGACGGGGCGTGGACCAACCCCGTGGGCACCTGCCTCTTCCACAAGTACGCTGCTCCTGTCTCCAACTACTGCCCTTTGCTCATGACCTCTTTTGACCTCTTCTGACCTCTTCCTCTCCAGAAGCTGTCTTACCTGTTTCAGCGTTAAATCAGCACTATCTTGTTCTAAATCCTTGTATCTCTCTCTCTTCTCTCTCTCTCTCTCCTCTTCTCTCTCTCTCTCTCTCTCTCTCTCTTTCTTTCTTTCTTTCTTTCTTTCTTTCTTTCTTTCTTTCTTTCTCTCTCTCTCAGTAATGGTAGAGCGGTACACTATAACGGCTCCAGTTTGCTGCAGTGGAAGAGTGTGAGGCTTGATGTGGCCCTGCTACCTGGTGAGCTTGAAAAACCATCCTCCTTCTCCTCCTCCTTCTTCGGCAGCCTTTCACATACCAAATCATGTCAGGCTGGAGGTTTCCCCACTTTCAGAGTTCCACTTCTCATTTATAGTTAAAGGACTGGAGACATTCAACACATGAAAATGAAGTTCACTGGGGGAATATCACGTGAGGAATGTTACTAAAAGGTCTATCGTCCTTCTCCAGGTGACGTCGCTGGTATTGGGTGGGAGCGCTCCGAGGGCACCCCTCCGCCCCCGGGCCAGGCTCCCAAGGGGCGCGTGTACTTCACCTACTGTGGCCAGAAGCTCAGCCCCTACCTGGAGGAGGTGGCTGGAGGCATGTGGCCGCTGGTGCACATCCAGAAGAAGGTTCGCATTTTGTTCACAATCTTTTTTTTTTTACATCTGACACAAATCTTACAGGAACTCTAATCTCGTGATTTTTGATTTTCTCCTCGGTACAGATATAAAAGTCAGAACGTTTCACTACAGTTTGTTGAGTCAAGGAGAAGCTTCAGTTAGTTATTTGCTTAATGTGTTTCTTCGTCTTTTTGCTTCTCAGTGAAATGTGGCCTTTAGCTTTGATTGATTATAAAGGAACCCATCTGATGAGGTTTTTGTGTGTCAATGGGAAGGGAATGTTGCCTTTTATTAAAATCACTGTTTTTAAATTCAATTTCAACCCTTATTGTCCCCCCTCTCCTCAGAACATAAAGACGTGTTTGTCACAAATGTGCATTTGAGCTTTGACTGGATGTGTAGGTGCCTCCGTCTGATGATGTTTTTGGGTGTTGACGGGATGATTACTTTCGCTTCCACTAAAATCCAACGTCCCTTATGCCTCGTCTCCACAGAACACGAAGATCCGTGCCAACTTCGGGTGCCGGCCGTTTGCGTACGCCGAGGGCCAGGCTCACCGGAACGCTGCTGACCTGTGTGTGGACCTGTCCGAGGAGATCAGTGCCAACTTCGAGGCCTTGCCCTTCGCCATGGCCTCCGACAGTGACAACGACGCCGGCACCAGCGTGGCATCAGACCCGGGCTCCCATGGCCCGCCGTGCCGCATCGCCGCCGTGGCAACCTCCCAGCAGCGTAAGCATTCCACAGTTTGGGAATATTTCAACCTGCTTCAGGGGGAGCAGTTTAGGAATATTTCAACCTGCTTGGGGGTCAACAGTTTGCTTACCTGGTCAACTTGTCATGACCAAGAGTAACTGATACCAAAAAGGGCTTATAATCACAGTTCCTGTGTTGTATATTCTGAACAATTGTGTGGGGATCTATGGTCAATGAATGTTGAAGTGCGACATCATTGTCAATGTGGTGGTGAGAATTATACATTTCAAGACAAAGCAGTCGACAGCACAGCCAGGGCTACTGAAATGAGACTAATAAGGCATGTTGCAGTACAATGCTAACGTTGCTTTTGCTTAAGCTTTGCTTCAGCGAAGAATAACATGAAAAGGTTTGGCGGTTGGTAAGAAAAAGTTCTTTTCCCCACAGAGTACAACAGTGAGGCGTCGTGTCACTACAAAATGGAGCTGAGCTACGAGAACCTGGTGACGTCAGGCCCCGACCCTCACCCCCCACCCCTGGCCGACGACGAGAGCGACGACGAGGACGACGAGGACATGCCGAGGGTGAGGACATCGCTCGTCCCATAGAGCGTAGGAAGACAGCAGTCCAAAATATGGCACTGTGTGGGTTAATGAAATGACCTCATCTGCCCTGCCCCCCCTCTCTCCTTCTCTCCCTCTCCCTCTCCCTCTCCCTCTCCCTCTCTCCCTCTCTCCCTCTCCCCCTCTCCCTCTCCCTCTCCCTCTCCCTCTCCCTCTCTCTCTCTCTCTCTCTCTCTCTCTCTCTCTCTCTCTCTCTCTCTCAGGAGGATCATTATGCGCTGCTGGTGAAGGCTTGGGAGACTAAGGTGTTCCCCACCATCCGCCGGCGCTTCAGGAACGAGGCGGAGAGAAAGTCGGGCCTGGACCAGATTAAAGGCGCCCTCCAACTCGGTGAGACTGCTGCCTTTTGCCCATCAATCACCACCCACGTCGTTTTTTTACACAGTAAAACACCCTCTTGTTGTTCGTCACGGGGTTTCGTATTGTAGCACACAGTTTTGTTGCCATGCCAATCTAACACACAACACTGATAAAAGGTTTGTTTGTTTTCTTTATTTTTAACTCGACAGAAACCCTAAGCTAGTGAATAGAAATGTTGCTGTTGTAATAACAAAGCTCTTTCCAAAGGACAAAGCTGCTAACAGCTAACTTCATTGGAATTGTGGCAATTGACAGAGACTAGCAGCTTAAGACCCCGTACATAGTAAACATGTGTATTAGCATACGACAAGTCCCAACAGAAGCTACTAATGTATGTTTGAAGGGGCGAAGTCTTCATTAGTATTTGTTTTGACCTTCCCTGTTGAATCCTGTTTGACCCCTTCAGGTCTTATACATTTTAGCTTCTCTCTCCTGTATTATTTTGTTGGACTGACAACGTGAGCGTGCTTGTGTTAACTGTGTGCTCATTTGTTTTGTTTGACCGCGTGTGTTTGCTTTTGGTGGCCGCGTTTAAGGCATGGTGGACATCGCCAGGCAAACAGTGGAGTTCCTGTACGAGGAGAACGGCGGCATCCCCCTCTACCTCCCCACCATCGAGGACATCAAGGACGAGGCCAACAAGTTCACCATCGACAAAGTCCGCAAAGGTGCCCTACACGCAGACCAGTCACACAAACACAAATCATGCATGTAAACATACCACAGTATATAAACATATATAAAACGTGATCTTCAACATAAATAGCTTTGGTGCATTTTGCAGACGGAGAGAGTGACAAACACACACAATCTCATAGACTTTCACTCTGCATGCTACACATTCATATTGACATAGTTGGGATTTAGATGTCATTAATGTTGTTTGTCTGTCACAGGGCTGATGGTGGTGATCCGGTGCCCCGACAGCAATAACACCAGCAGTACCACGGGGGGTACCGCCCTGCCCAAGTTTGCCATCAGGGGCATGCTCAAGACATTCGGCCTGCATGGGGTGGTCCTGGATGTGGATTCGGTAAGATCCAGTCCAGTTTCAGAGGGAAACTTTACAGAAGTATGGTGGAGTGTTAAGTTCAGAAGGAGATTCAGGGTTTTAGTAATAGCATTCAGGTCAAGATGACAACACACCACTGAGTATTTGTGTGAAGGTCAGCGAACTTTACACAGTGTGTGAGGAAACACAGTATGGAGTAACACTGTGTTATGTCTGCGTACGTGTGTGTGTGTGTGTGTGTGTGTGTGTGTGTACGTGTGTGTGTGTGTTCTCAGGTGAATGAGCTTGTCCAGGTGGAGACGTACCTGCGTAGCGAGGGCGTGCTGGTCCGGTACTGGTACCCCATCGAGATGTTAGAGCGCCCCCCGGCAGGCTCCCGGAGAACTGCAGCCAATGGCCTGGTCTCTCTGGACAGCAGCAACATCCAGATCCACAGGTAACCAACCGGCACAGGCTGGGTACAGTGCAGTCCTAACATTCCCACAGTCAGATTACTGACTACAACCCACGTTTCCTGATGAAGGAGCTCTCTGAAGGTTCCATTACATTAGAGCCCCCACACATTCACTTAAAAGAGTTTTTATTCTCAGCCAAGCGTCTTCAACTGACACAACCAATCCAGTGATACATGTCAGATTGGAAAGATGTCTTTATGTGTTCATCTAACTTTACTAGCAGTTATTTATCTGTGAGGCTATGATATCTCTCGCTGTTTGAGCATGAAGTTCTGCCGGATATGTCTGTGTCCTATTGCCGTTGCTTTTGTGGTCAGTATGATGTGTGTGTGTTTGCAGGGAGCTGCTGAGGTGTGAGAGCGCCCTGGCACGCCTCTACTGCCGCATGGCGCTGCTCAACATCTTCGCCCCCAAGAGCCCCCACACCTTCACACGGCTCTTCCACATCCCCGCCGTACGTGACATCACCCTCGAGCACCTGCAGCTCCTGTCCAATCAGCTGCTTGCTCCGCCCCTGCCTGGTTAGTACACCCCTCCTCTTGATATTAAGTGTCTTATGTCTTCAAGGTTTGTATCCACACTTTTGCATTGCCAAATCTCTGCCAAATAGTGGGACAGATTCTAAGTCCAACACAAGGCTGTTGCTTTAATTTAGCAAAGATCACTGGTCGGTATTAAGGAGTATTAGGTTTTGAAGTACCATCTCTCTCCCTCACACACACACACACACACACACACACACACACACACACACACACAAACAAACAAATGCGCAGACAGGCCAGGCACACATACACATATCGACTCCGTCTTTGTCTCCATCACCACCCTGCTCCTCCCTCCTCCTCCTCCAGACGGCACCATCAGCTCCAGCTCCATCCTGCTGGCCCAGTCGGTGCTGCACAACCTGCAGGGCCAGTGCTGCTCTCCCACGGAGCTCTTCTACCAGGGCAACGCCCAGGCCATCCGTGAGTGGCTCACCGTGGCCATTACCCGCGCCCTCCACCAGGGGGACGACAGCCTGCTGGACCTCACCAAGCAGATCTGCTGCTTCCTGCAGGTGAGGAGCGCCACATATCAAACATCAACAATGCAGTTTAATTTTCAGTGAAATACTTAGAATGGATGCTGCCTGTGGAAATCATATTGGGCCTTAAGTCAGCTGGCATTGGTATTTTCTAGAATTGAAATCTACTTTAAGTCTACTTTTGAGTTTTGAGCAGAGTATTAGTCATATTGACCTTTAACACCTGTAACCTTAATGAAACTCCACTTCCCTGCCCTATATTGTCAAATATCATGCTCTTGCTGTCTGTTCATCCCAATGACTTGTGTGTAGAGGTCATGCAGGTCATATAGAGGTCATGCACTGTGTATATACACCTCTATATGCAGTCGATGGTTCATCCTCCCACTCATGGGTGATTTTTCTGCTCTGTTACCCAGCATGCTCCAGAGCAGTTCACCTCGGAGGAGTTCCCTGTGACCGAGTCAAAGGTCAGCATGGACGTCAACTTCCCCGGGGCTGCCTTTGTGGTCGTCTCCTGCAAGGAGAGTCAACTAGGCTACCGCAAAGAGTGAGTTCACATAGTCACATACCGGGGATCCACTTTTTAAATGGGTGACACGAAGTGTGAAAAATGCTCATCTAAAATAACTTTGTAAAATGCTAAATGTAAATGAAATGTCATGGTTATGATGAAGATGGCTGTGGTCAGCATTCTTGTGTTAGGTATGTGATGGAAAAGCTAGTCATATAAGGCGACTGGAACTGAACTGCTACTTCCTGATTGACTGATTGACTTCCTCTTAAGTTGAGTTCTCTTTCCTGTTTTCTTCCTGTTTATCTTTTTCTCTGCCTCCTCCAGCTCGTCTCTGTACAAGGCCCCTTGGGCACGGGTGATGGTGTACGGACTGGGTCACAAGGTGCGACGCAACGGCCAGCTTAGCCTGATGGAGGCGGTGTGCTACCCCCTGGACGCCTCGCCCTCCAACACCGGCCTCACGCCCCCACCCACCACCAACCAGTACCCGTCCGTCGTCATCCCCACAGACAAGGTCCACATCAAACTAGGTGAGGACACAGCAGACACACACACACACACACACACACACACACACACACACACACACACACACGCACACACACATGCTCACTCACTCACTCACTCACTTTGAAGATGGGAAGGACCATGTTATGAACTCCAGTAACGAGTGATTGCTCAATTTTTGTTTAATAAATAAATTGTAATTAATAAATTCTGTCTTCACTAAAAAGCCGTTGTTGCATACATGTGTGTGTGTGTGCATATTTCTTTATGGTGTAATTCTGTTTACGAGTCAACGAACTGCACGTCTTTTTTGTTGTTGAATTTACTGATGTACTGTAATGTGTTTTAGGTGTGTCTCCCCCACCTGGCACGGTGCTAGTACTGCACTCCCTGCCTCTGGAGTTTCCACTGGCCTTGGCGTTTGCCGAGCAGCTGCTGACCTGGACGGTAGGCGAGGGCGGTGAGCACTCAGATGACGAGCTGGACACGGTCCCTTCCTCTGTGCTGCTGCAAGTGGTGGAGCTGCTTGGTGAGTCTCAGTAGTGCCTCAGTAGTGTCTCAGTAGTGGGTCTTTGTTCTTATGGAAACTTGTCAGTGATTTCAGAACTTGATGGCTTAATTTCTTGTGTAATGCCAACAGATTAGCCAGAATTTTTTTTTTTCCTTAAAAAAAATGTACGCTTTGATGATATTTCAGTGTTACAAAAAGTTGTCACTTGCAATTTTTCATGCCGTGTTAGATTGCCTCTATGGCCACTCAAGTCAAGTATGGATCCATTAGGACGAGCCATTATTATCTGTTATAACCCCCCCCCCCCCCCCTCTCATCCCTCAGGCGGTCTGCTGTGGACCACCGACCTGGCGCCCAGCATCAAGGAGCTGGTCTTCCACCTGCTGGCCGAGCTCTTCCGCAAGGTCCACCAGCTGGAGCAGCGGCGGAGCCCCGCTGGCCTGTCCAGCTCCATCGCCCTGCTGCTCAACCCCTGCCTGGCCGTCCTCATGGGCCTGCAGACAGAGCTGCGCAAGCTGTACGACCGCGAGACGCAGGGCTGGCTGCAGGCGGCGGGGGGCAGTGGCGGCGGCGGCGGTACGACGGGGCTGCAGGCATTTGCGGCGGCGTCTGCGGCGGTGGCCCTGGCCTCGGAGCAGAGCCGCTTCTCCACCTACTTCCACGCGCTCACCGAGGTGTGCCTGGCCGTGGCAGAGGTGACGCTGCCGCTCAGCGTCGGCTGCTCGGGGACGGGCGGCACGGGCGGCGCTCTGACGTCGACCAGCACGCCGAACCTGAGCGACTCTTCATCGTCGTCTTCGTCTTCGCCGGGACAGACGCCGCACAGCCCCAGCCTTCTGTCGAAGCGCAAGAAGGTGAAGCTGAAGAGGGAACGCGGGTCGGCGGCGGTGGCGGCCGCCATGGCCGGGAAGCGCGGAGCGGGCGCGGCGGGCAAGAGCGGCGGCCCCGTCGGAGCCCGGCTCTCGGAGAGCGACAGCGCGCTGCTCAACATGGCCGGCGGCAAGCCCGAGGACATGCTGTGGTTCCACCGCGGCCTGACGCTGCTCATCATCATGCGCCACCTGGCCAACAAAGACCCGCAGGGCCTGAGCGTGACGGGCGACGCGGTGGCCGACGCCTGCCAGGCGCTGGTGGGCCCCACCGCTCACAGCCGGCTGCTGGTCATCTCCGGCATCCCCACGCACCTGGAGGAGGCGGCGGTGCGCAGCGCCATCCGGCGCGCCTGCAATGGCCACGGCGGCCTCTTCAAGGACGAGATCTTCATCCCGCTGCAGGAGGAGGACCCTAAGAAGGCCAAGGGCCCGGCCTCGGCCACTACCGCGCCTCAGGACGGGAAGCTGGTCGACCGGGCCGGGCCTCAGGGCGGCGGTGTCGGCGGTCGGGCCGAGAGCCCGGACAGCTCCAGCAGCGCCACGCCGGCCATGAGCGTCAGCGCCTCCGGCTCCACCAGCCAGACGTCCGTCTGCAGCTCCTCGCAGGGCGGCGGCGGTGGAGGTGGCGGCGGGAGCGGTGTGTCGCGCACAGCCAGCGAGCTCTCCGTGGACCAGGAGCTGCCGACCGCCGCGCAGCCCAACGCCGTACCTCCCCCGACCCCACCGCCACCTCCACCGCCCCCACCCCCACCGGGGCCTGGCCAGGAACCCCACACCGTGTCCAGCCAGGAAAGCCTGGACATCTCCCTGTGCAGCACGGGCAGCCTGGGCAGTCTAGGCAGTCTGGGGGAGCCTCTGGACAGCAACGACACGGCCTCGGGCTCCGACGGCGGATCCATGTACACGGTCACCTCGCTGGACAACAACGCCAGCCTGAGCCGCCCCATTAAAGGATATGCCGTCATAGAGGTGAGGATTTATACACGTTTAAGGGTTTATGCCGTCATAGAGGTGAGGATTTATACACGTTTAAGGGTTTATGCCGTCATAGAGGTGAGGATTTATACACGTTTAAGTGTTTATGCAGTCATAGAGGTGAGGATTTATACACGTCTAAGGGTTTATGGGAGTGGTTCAACGGTGGCACAATATCTCATTTACGTTTTACAAAACATTTCCACATATTTGTGTCTTGGCTGTACACTTCAAAAATGTAAATCTTAGTAAGATGAAATATGTTAAATCAAGGCAATATATGCTTGTTTATTGTCTGACAAGATATTTCTTGATACCAGGCATTTTTTATGTTACAGCATTTCACTTGCTTCAAGCGTTTCAGTTCTTAATTATCTTAGTAAGGTATTATATAACTTGTTACTGTTAAGATTTGATCACCACTGACAAGTATGAAACTAAATCTACTAAAAAACTAAAAAATCATGGTAAGTCAAATGTTCCTGTTCTGTTTGCAGATCATTTTGCTTATTTTAAGTAATATATCCCCCATTTTATTACTTTTTTCATCTGGCTTTTGAAAGCTGAATTGTTGCAGTGTAGGAGGTGCAAGAATGTCTGGCTTGTCGTATATTTACCTTCATTTGTATTAGCCCATAGTGGAAAGGTCACGCTGCTTTAAACCCAGAGTTGACTCATTTATACTGCATATAAGGAGCTGGCACAGTCGTCATTGATCCTTTGGTCTTTAGGTTCGAGCTCGTGCCAAGGTGGAGAAGATCCGTGCCAGCCTCTTCAACAGCAGTGACCTGATTGGCCTGTCCAGCTTGGAGGGGGAGGAGGAGCTAATGGAGATGACCAATGAGGAGATACTGACTGCCTCCAGTGTCAACCAGAGCTTGTTTGACACACAGGGGAGCTCCGCCCTCGAGGACTACTTCCTGGATAAGACCATCCGAGGTCAGTTGATCCCCCCCACCCATCCAATAAGCAGTTTCCCTTTGCCCACTCATGATGTACCTCCATGGAATGGTATTTAATAAGATCAGTAGAGCAAACCTCAGAGATGGACACCAATTAGTATGGACATAGCAATATGTCCTACCGTTACCAGAAATGAAGCCAAAATTTGTCAAAATGAAAGGTGCTGAATTTCAAATTATTGCCAGATTCTACACTGTAAGTGCTTTTTGGGCCCAGAGCATTCCTAGTAAGAGTGTCAGTCAGGTCTGCCCAGAATCAACCCATATATTGATTGATTGATTGATTGATTGATTGATTGATTGATTGATTGATTGATTGACTGATAGACTGATTGATTGACTGATTGATTTATCATTAATTGCTCAGAAATGTATTTGCCATTCAAATGAGTGCAGTGCCGTTCACAGTCTGTTCTGTTACCATGCTGTTGTTGCACTGGTGTGAGTATGTCCCATAAGCTGAACTCCCTCCCGTGTCCTCCAGGTGACAAGCTGGTCCCCGGTGCCCGGGACGTCCTCACGGACATCTTCAAGAGCTGCGTCCTGTCGGAGCAGATGCTCAGCCTGACCCCCGCCAAGCCCGTCAAAGTGGCCGACATCTACCTGAACAAGGAGCAGATCAACTCCCAGACGCCAGGCAACCTGCTGCACGTCTTCTTCACACACGTGCGGCCACCAAAGAAAGTTCTAGAGGACCAGCTCACTCAGGTATGCCACCCCATGATCCACCATCCCATACTCGCCAGCTGTTCGCCATATTGGCCTTGTATGCTGGACACATTAAGCACACATTAAATGGTGGATAAGGCTTGTAAGTATTTTATTCTTCGTGCATTAACTACGGAATATTAATTTATAGTATTGATGTGAAACTTGTAAATTAGCAATTGTTAATGTAAATAAGTTGGTAAGACATGGCCAAATCTGTGTCATTGTTGTGAGTGATTTTTGATGGTTTGTTTGTTTGTTTGTTTTTTGTAGATTTTGCGCAAGTACGGCACCGCAAAGCCCAACAAGAGCAAGTACAGCAAGGCGGGCAAAGAGCAGCACCAGGGCAAGGTGGTGAGCACCAAGAGGGCCATCACCAAACCCCCCAGCAAGGAGAAGTCTGTGCTCAACAGCGTCAGGTACGACCCCGCCGCAGTTTTAAACCCAAAAAACCCAACTCGTGTATGCTTTCAACCCTCCTCCTCAACAGTCTTTTCTTCCTTTACTGGCTCACCTGTTCTGTCTTCTCCTCCTACTCTTGAGGACTGTCATATTCATTATCACGCTGTTGTTTTGCCTAAGGCGCTACTGACGAAAGGTTATTGATATTTGAGTTCAAGAGCCAATCAGATTGCACCCCTCCCTTTTGTGCTCCTGAAGCAACTTTTTGATTGGTTAGAATTTTGTATGCCTCAGTCCGAGACACTTTGTTTGTTACCCATTTACAGAGCCAGGACTGTGCATGAACGGCAGGGTTTTGTTTGTTTGTTTGTTTGAGCACACACACAGAACGGTCAACTAGGGGACCTATTCACTGAATTTGCCAAAAACAATTATGGATCTGAACCGTAGACTACTCCTTTAAACATGGTCCCAATCTGTTTCCTCAAATTCATCAGTTACCTAAACAGTCAGCCATTACAAATGTAGACTCCATAACTAACACATAAGGTGGCAGTGCCATTGTGTTGGTGTGACTGCATCTGTGATGGTGTGCCTCTTCTCACGTAGCCTCTTCTCTGTATTTAGGTGGTAATGAGTGTGTGATGTATAAAATGAGTGTGTGATATATTTAAAACGGTGCTAATTTGGTGTCAAAGCTACATTTGTGTGTCCTGCCGAGAAAAGAGTAAATGACAGAAACGATCCTCCCACGTGTTCAGGTTATATCTGTCTCCCCTCCCCAACAGGACGGCTCTGAGTGAGAAGAAACCGGTCCTGAAGCCCAAATCCCCAGAGAAGGCGCGGGCCGATGACAAAGACCTGGAGAAATCTCCCGCCAAGAAGCTGGAAGGTAGGCCCCTCTAGACCAGTGGCAGGCCTATCAGTCTCACCTGGTGTTGGCTTGCTGGGAGTTAGATGCAGACGTGGGAAGTTTAATGTTCCCTTATTATACGGCTCCTCGGAATTCCTCTCCCTCAGAGAGTTCCATTGATTGGAATGGGCCACCCCAACGTTTGGAGGGCTAATATTGTATTTTTAATAGCTGCTGCTGCTGCAACGAAAGAATGACCGCTGCCATTGGCAATGGGTTTTGTGCTTGTAATTCACGTCTTTCATATCATTCTGCAAGTTGTATTTGCGTGAAGAACTATTTCTTCTTAGCTCAAGTCACGAAACGGCAACAAAATCATTACAAATAGGTATTTTGGAGGAATGTCTTACATGGTATTGGCATCTAACTGTACACGCGGGCCAGCGTGTATCGTAAAATAAATCCCCTCACTACAAAACAAGACCTGTTTGTTCCGTCTGGATTTATTTTCCGATACTGAGCGGAGGACTATACATTCTCCCCTCCTTAACCCGAGGCATTTATATAATGTCCCTGAGGCTCCAGTGGCAGGGCAGCTGCTAGGGCGAGGAGCTCACAGCACCAAGATCATTGGGTCCATTGGGAAAGCACACATAGCCTAGTAATGTCAATGAGGCTTTGGATAAAAGCATCTGCTAAATGAATAAATGAGCCATGTAAATGTAAAAAAAAAATATATATATATTTATATATATATAGTGTGTTTCTATAGTGTGTCCAGACCTTTGTGTTCAGGTTTGGCACCACTTGTTTGTTTCACTGTCCTCATGGATCCTTATGACTCTATGCTAGATCTGTTTTGTATACGTTGCCTAACCGCTCCTGTTTATGTCTACGTTTCCCAGCAGCCCTAGATATATGACACCTGTTTTCGTAGAACCATACGCAACATGACTATGAAAAACATGTCCATGTGCTGCGTAGACAGATGTTCTCCACGCCCTGACACATGCGTTTTGTCACATGTGTCGCCCCACCCCCCACCTCTCCCCCACCTCTCCCCCCAGTCCCTGAGGAGAAGTACCTGACCCTGGAGGGCTTCCAGAAGTTCACGGTGGACAGGGCCAAGCAGGACATCCGCAGCGTGTGGAGGGCCATCCTCGCCTGCGGTTACGACCTCCACTTTGAAAGGTCAGCCTCAGCCCCACCCCCTCCCCCTCCTCCTCATGAACCACATTTCTTGCATCATCCCAGATACATGACATGGTGTGTGTGTGTGTGTGTGTGTGTGTGTGTGTGTGTGTGTTTTCCAGTCCCTGGGAAAAGTACACCCTGTCCAGTCATAGAATGTCACCAATGGCTAGAGCGTTTCTGTACCTCCAATATACAGACAGAACCAGAATAGACACAGACTCGCCCGACAGAGTAGACACTGCTCAAATCTGCCATGTTGTGCTGTGCTTATATAAGTTCTAGGTTCTATAAGTGAGTCGGCATTATTTGAACACATTTTCCAAAATAGATATTTGAGGGTGTGTTGTGGGCCTTACTTACTCCCACTCAACCTATACTCAGTTTAGTAGAAATGCTATTGCAATCTCTGTCTAATGGACTGTGTGGTAAAATGACTCGCAGTAACTCACAGTAAAACAACTCATTTGTCATTTATGTTGTTGACTTCTAGTGATGATCTAGTGGTCTTGGCCTGCATGTCTCCAGTATTTTGCTAGCTTGTTTCAGATTTCTGTGTCCTCACTTTTTGCCAGCTCTCTCGTTCCTCTTGTGACCCCCTAGCGCGTATTCTACCTTGTGTGTGTGTGTGTGTGTGTGTGTGTGCAGGTGTACGTGCATCGACGCGCGGCACGCCCAGAAGGCCAGCCGCAAGTGGACGCTGGAGATGGACGTGGCGCTGGTGCAGTACATCAACCGCCTGTGCCGCCACCTGGCCATCACGCCCGCCCGCCTGCACCCCCACGAGGCCTACCTGGACCCCACCGACGCCGCAGACCCCCGCGTGGCCAGTCTCCTCAGTAAGACTCAGACACACCAACACAACTCTCTCAGAAAGGCCACTTTCCTCATTTCCTCCCAGACATGGCATCAACTAAACTTTAGTTAGTTACTAAAGCATGCAGACTAAGCAGCTGATCAGCTCTGTAGTCCTGAAACGGAGATGCTGACAAGAGCATTTGGAATCAGTTGTGCCAGGAGGGTAGGAGGAAGGGACATGTGAAATCTGCACACACAAAAACGATATACTTATGTAATTTATGCAATATATTATGAATAATATCCATCATATATATATATTATGAATGTTTTCATCCGTAATAGACATTATGAGTGCTTAAAGTAACACAATGGAGTTTCTGGAGCCGCAAGGTAGGGGGCTACTTTCTGCTGGACTATTCAGTAACTTATTTGCTGTTTTGCTTTGTCTTGTGTTGCACTTGCTTGATGTTTGACTCTTACGCGTACCCCAGTTTGGGAACCGAGGATCTAGACAGATCCTTGTTCAAATATATATTTAATGGCGGAGGGTTTAACGCATCTATGTGCGTTTTGATCTTTCACATAATAATACTAATTTGTTTCCCTTACCATTTGAATGAATATTTTGGCTAAAGTAATGTAAGTAAACTTGGGTAGATGCAAAGTCCCTGTAGACTATCCTCAGTGTTGTTGTTGTTGTTGTTGTTGTTGTGCAGGTGTTCCGGTGGAGAGTCTGCGTCTGCGCTTCGCCCTGCTCCAGTCCCTCAATAACACGCTGGAGAGCTTCTTCCTGCCCCTGGTGGAGATGCGACAGACGCATACCTACCAGAATAGCATCGCTTCCCTGCTTTGTGAGGCCAAAGGTGAGAGACACACGCACGCACACACACACACACACACACACACACACACACACACACACACACACACACACACACACACACACACACACACACACAGTCTCACTCCTTTAGGTACATTAATACATTCACTGTAAAAGTTTACAAAATATATGTATATAGCACATTCAGTTTTGCATATTTTTGCAGAACATCAGCAAAAGTAATCATTGATAGGACTACACTTTTTATTGTAAAATAATAAGAAATAAAATAATAATTGAAGGTGAAACTTAGAAACGCACACATGCGCACATCCAGAGCGTACTGCACCGCTGGTCCCTGCTCAGGCCCTGTTCTGTCCCCTCAGGTCTGGTTTACTACGACACCAAAGTGACGGTGATGAACCGCGTGCTCAACGCCACGGTGCAGCGTACGGCCGACCACGCCGCCCCCGAGATCACGCTGGACCCCTTAGAGATGGTAGGAGGTGAGTGGGAGAGGAGAACCCGCCCGCCCGCCCTGCAGTGTCTGATCCTCTGGTTGGACTGGGATCATCTGTGCACCTGTACCAGAGGAGGAAGCCCCAGAGGAATAATACAAGAGACTGGCTAAAGATCCTTGGGGATCGAAGATTTAGGAATATCAATCTGATTTGCGTGTGTGTGTGTGTGTGTGTGTGTGTGTGTGTGTGTCCGCAGGTGAGATCCGCTCCCCAGAGAACACCTACTTCTGCCAGGCGGCGCGGCAGCTGGCGTCGGTGCCCTCGTCCCAGCTGTGCGTGAAGCTGGCCAGCGGAGGAGACCCCACCTACGCCTTCAACATCCGCTTCACCGGCGAGGAGGTCCACGGCACCAGTCAGTGGCCACACACACACACACACACACACACTGTTACTCACACACACACACTGTTACTCACACATTCACCTCTCCTTTCACATGCTGTTTTTCTCCACACACTTGTTTACCATCAAACATGCTGTTCTGTGCGTGCATGGTTCACATACCCCACACACACACACACACACACACACACACACACACACACACGTCACTGCATACACTCCCCTCCCCCCTTCCGTTGCCCCAGCTATTTTCCCCCTCTCTCCCCTTCTGGTAGTTATCTTCTTCTTATCTCCTCATCAGTGTTTTGAACGCCTTATGTTCTGTGCCTGAATGTTAAAAATGTCTGTCAGTGGCCTCCAGCTGATAAAGACCTCCTGACTATGTGTCTGAGATCCTCACAGTCACTCAACTCCTCTCTCTCTCTCTCTCCCTCTCTCCCTCTCTCTCTCTCCCTCTCTCTCTCTCTCTCTCTCTCTCTCTCTCTCTCTCTCCCTCCCTCTTAGGTGGGTCGTTCCGCCATTTCTTGTGGCAGGTCTGCAAGGAGCTGCAAAGCTCCGCCCTCTCTCTGCTCCTCCCCTGCCCCAGCGCGGCAGCCAATCGGAACAAGGTAAGCGCCACACGCCTTCCTGTCCACTGAACACGTAACACGGAAATGATCTGATGTTACATACAGTACAGCGTACAGAGGAATGTAGTCAACATGTTTTGACTATGTCTGTGTGTGTGTGTGTGTGTGTGTCATGTGTGGATTGTGTTTTTGTGTCATTATGTCTGTGTGTGTGTGTGTGTCATGTGTGGATTGTGTTTTTGTGTCACTATGATGAGTGTGTGTGTCATGTGTGGATTGTGTTTTTGTGTCACTATGTCTGTGTGTGTGTCGTGTGGATTGTGTTTTTGTGTCACTATGTCTGTGTGTGTGTGTGTCATGTGTGGATTGTGTTTTTGTGTCACTATGTCTGTGTGTGTGTGTGTGTCATGTGTGGATTGTGTTTTTGTGTCACTATGATGAGTGTGTGTGTCATGTGTGGATTGTGTTTTTGTGTCACTATGTCTGTGTGTGTGTGTGTCATGTGTGGATTGTGTTTTTGTGTCACTATGTCTGTGTGTGTGTGTGTCATGTGTGGATTGTGTTTTTGTGTCACTATGTCTGTGTGTGTGTCATGTGTGGATTGTGTTTTTGTGTCACTATGATGAGTGTGTGTGTCATGTGTGGATTGTGTTTTTGTGTCACTATGTCTGTGTGTGTGTGTGTGTGTGTGTCATGTGTGGATTGTGTTTTTGTGTCACTATGTCTGTGTGTGTGTGTGTGTGTGTCATGTGTGGATTGTGTTTTTGTGTCATTATGTCTGTGTGTGTGTGTGTGTGTCATGTGTGGATTGTGTTTTTGTGTCACTATGATGAGTGTGTGTATGTGGCAAGACCTGGGTTTATACACATGGGGGTTGTTGTTGTCACTTTGTCCACTATACACTATGTGGGTGTGTGTGTGTGTCTGCATGTTTATACAAACGTGTGTGGGTGTCTCTTTGCCCTGTCTGTGTGTGTATATGTCTGTGTGTTTGTGTGGGTGGGTGTCTCTCTTTGTCTCTAACACGTGTGTGTGTGTGTGTGTGTGTGTGTGTGTGTGTGTGTGTGTGTGTGTGTGTGTGTGTGTGTGTGTGTGTGTGTGTCTCCAGGGGAAGTTCATCCTGACGCCGTGTCCCATCAGCTATGCGGAGGAGCAGCTGCTACACCTGTTCGGCCAGCTGCTGGGCATCGCCATCCGCGCCGACGTGCCGCTGCCGCTCGACCTGCTCGGATCCTTCTGGAAAGGCCTGGTCGGCGAGCCACTCGACCCCGACACTGACCTGCACGAGGCCGACCTGCTCACCTACAACTACGTCAAGAAGTTTGAAAGCGTAAGACACACACACACACACACACTCACACAGTCACTCTATAGCTCACTCATACACACACACAGAAATCCATGGACACAGCTACTAGAACAGTAGGAAAATATTTCCTCCCTTTAGTAGAGTCTGTAGTAGAGTTGTACATAAACACATACAGGCCATATTTTGACCATACTTGACAACTGGCAACCCATCACCTTAGACTGATTCCCCTTCACGCTTGCCAATGTCCAGGCCTCAGACTGTGTGCTCTGACTGCGTCCGCCCTCTCTCTCCTTTTACCCCCCTGCCCCCCCCTGTGCCGACCCATCTGCCAGTCCCGTTCATGCTCTCCGAGCATCCCTGTAGCCCTGCCTCTCTCTAAATCACCTCATTTCAGCGTTACACCAGAGACACCATGCCCCGTCATCAGACAGAGACTTAAGAAATGTGGGAATCCAATGAAGTAACTGGAATTGATTGGAAACTCCCCCCCCCCCCCTTTCCTCCTCTGTGTCCATTGTAGTCTTCAACAGACCCCTTTCCCCTGCGTTACACTCTTACCCTGAGCCCTCTGTTGTCTGGACCCCTCTCCCGACGCCTTCCTCCTCCTGCTCCTGCTCCTGACCCTGCTCCTGACCCTGCTCCTTCATCCTTGACCTTTGCTCCCCAGCAGGTGACGGACGAGGCCGAACTGGAGACCCTGTGCGCCGAGATCTCGTCCCAGATCCACTCGTCGGGCGAGAGCCCCGACTCCCCCGGCAGGCCCTGCTGCACGTTCACCTACATCACCATGACCGGCGAGGAGGTGGAGCTGTGTCCGGGGGGACGGCACCTGGCAGTCAGGTACACACCTGGGGCCGTAGTGGGGACACGTTTGCTTAGAGGTTTCACATCGTTACATTTCATTTTTTCTTCACCGTTCATCTTTTAAAGTAATGTGTGTGTGTGTGTGTGTGTATGCAGCTGTTGGTTGCTCACCACTACAACCACTGACCTGATATGCTAATGGATTTGGAATTGGCATCTTGATTGATTGTCATTCTTACATCATTTGTGTGTGTCTGTGTGTGTGTTGTCTGTGTGTGTGTTTCTGTGTCTGTGTGTGTGTGTGTGTGATCTTTCCCCCAGCTGGGAGAATAAGGAGGTGTACGCGCGGGCGGTGCGAGCGCTGCGTCTGCAGGAGCTGCAGAACGTGGAGTGCATGACGGCGGTGCGGGCGGGGCTGGGCTCCATCATCCCCCTGCAGCTGCTCACCATGCTCAGCCCGCTGGAGATGGAGCTGCGCACCTGCGGCCTGCCCTACATCAACCTGGAGTTCCTCAAGGTGAGGCACAGGAGCTCATTCACCTCAGCAAGATCGGATACGCCCACACACACACACACACACACACACACACACACACACACAATTTATTTTGGTTTGCTGCATTACTTATGGGAATGGGAAGTGAATGCATTTGGATTAGCTTGTGGGAAGAAATTCTTCCATGACGTCTTGTGTTCCTGCTTTGAAAGCCTATTTGTGTTGGGAAACGCAATGTTTCATGGTGTTTCGTTTTTTTTATAAAATAGCATCATGCCTTTCCTTACATGATTGTACCATCTTGGAGCTCCGCTACATAATCGGTCTGCTAAGCACTCACTCAGTGAATGCATGCAGAAATCCCCTGTGACGGCGTGCCCTAGTGCCGTTATTTAGATACTGCACAAGAGTCGTGTGTAATTATGTCACCAGCGGCGTCCCGCTTGAGTCCTCCATGGCATCTGGCCTACCTCGTCACTCCTGCGTCGCCCCAGCCATCTGGGTGAGAGGAGAGTTCAGTGCCCGTACCGCGGTGCCACCTCTCTCTCGTCCCCTTTCACACATCCAGCCGTCATCAGACACCCTTATCGCTCCTATCGGACACTTGCAGCTATTTTAAACACCTTTACAACTCGATAGCCGCACAACCTTATCATGTATCGGCCATAGAAGTCTCCCAAGTATAGCTGTGAAACTGCTTCATATCTGGTTCAAGGATACAAAGGTATACAAAGCGATGTGCTCCTGAAGAGGATTAGCTATTGGGCAATGACCTGTTATCAAGTTTCATTAGTACATGCTGTGTGTGTGTGTTTATGACTTGGCTTGACTCGGTTCAAACCAGTCTTTTCCACATAGTAAACCTACCCTCTCTCCTATCTCTCCCCGAATCTTTCTTTATCACTGTCTAATTTGTTGACCGAGCCACCTCCTGTGAGTGACTTCCTGCACAACAGAATAAGTTTGATAACTGGCCCTGTTCGAAATGTCTTAAAATGCCTCCTTCCTTCCTTCCTATTAAGGGAGCAGGGACTGTTCGAAATGTCTTAAACTTTCTCTTCCGCTTTAATAAGATACCTTGAAATACGTCACATCTTTCAAGAGAGCATATGAGCTGCCTTGATGTCTCGATGGCAGCAGCTATTACCCATAACTCTCTGCGCCATTCCCTAACCAGAGACAAATTTAAAAAAAGATGGCGGATGAAATCGTCGAAGTTCCACAAAAGTATTCACCGATGTAAGTTTCTTTGCTTTTTTTGGTAATTGTTTTTAAAAGTTACCGAGAAATAAACAGTGTACTATGTAATTATGTCATGATTGATTAACAAAAATAGTCTGATTTCGTTAGCGATGTATCCGTTAGCCAGGTCGCTAACAGTAGCTGCTAGCTAGCAAATAAGCACACACAGCGTGATGACGTCACATATTGCCGTACATGTTGCCGTACATGCTATCTTAATAGACTGTTCGAAATCAACGGTTTTTGAGATACCTTCCCCCAAAAGGACCTGTCTCGTCAGACACCTGTCCAACAAGAGATCAAGGATTAAGACGGCTATCTAAGAATTCAAACACAGCAACTGTCTTTGCTGACTGAATATCAAACCCACGATTCTGGTGTTGTTAGCAACTCTCTAACCAGTTGAGTATCAGAAACCCTAAGTTGATGTATATATACACTTAGTATCCACTCAAATCCTACGTATATTTGTATGTCTTCTGTCCTCCCTCCCTTGCCAGGCCCACACCATGTACCAGGTGGGTCTGATGGAGACGGACCAGCACATCGAGTACTTCTGGACGGCGCTGGAGATGTTCACGCAGGAGGAGCTGTGCAAGTTCATCAAGTTCGCCTGCAACCAGGAGCGCATCCCCTTCACCTGCCCCTGTAAGGACGGCGGCCCGGACACCGCCCACGTGCCCCCCTACCCCATGAAGATCGCCCCGCCTGACGGCGCCACCGGTTAGTCTGTCTGTCTCACTGTCTTTCTGGCCAGTCGGCCGACCTTATGTGTGCATGTGTGTGTGCGTGTGTGTTTTCAAGAGCTTTAGGGGCTTAAGGGGCCGAAATATACTTCTACGACTCCGTTACTGCATGGTCACACAGTTGCTTCGACGGAGTCGTGAACATTTATAGTTCTCCGTCGGTAGGTGGGTGGGCAAATCAATTTTTTTTTCTTTTTAAAGATGGCGGACCAAACTCTGTAGATGGTCGTATTTGTACCTAAAAGTTGTTTGTTTGACTTTTTATGCTTAGATTTTTTTTTAAGTTACCGGGGAAATAGAAACTGTGCAATGTAAAAACCCCGTTATTGTAACTGAAAAATACGTCTGAGGGGATTTGCGAGGTGTCTGAGCCAGCTATCTAATGTTAGCATGTTACTACCCACAAGGTTAACAGCGATGAATTGACGGAGACGGATAGTTACAAAATTGGGAGGTGCACGTCAGGCCACGGAGAGGTGCTCGGAGAGGGTTTGGAACGACGGAGAGGGCTCTCCGTGTCTGCGTAAACGGACGACCATAAATTAGCCTTTAGTTGGGTTGAGTGGTTATATGTGACTTTGTGGGAGTGAATGGCAATTGAATGGGGTGGTTGAGGTGTGTGAGTGTGAGTGTGAATGTGAGTTTGTGAGCAATTCTGTTTATGTGTACATTACATTACGTTACACACCCTCACAAACACCCATTCAGCGCTATCTTGCCCCATTGCACTTCTTGTGCTCTCCCTGCAGAGTGTCCTAACAGCTGATAGCGGTGTCATCACAGCTCAAAGTGTCCTGCTGCCTCTCGTCTTGGCTGGTTGCTATCTGCTCCCCAGGGCCTCATATTGTACTTTAAAGGAGATGTCAGTGCCATTCAGATCGCGTCCGGTGTAGTAAGTTGTCTATCCTTGAGGCGGTTTATCAGCTAGTTGGTTTTATAGGGATCAAAAACCTTGAAGATCTGCTGGACTTGCTCACAGTTACCTGCGCACTCAGTGAAGAACAAGGGCTTGCATAAAAGGATGTTCATTGTTAAGAAGCTCAACTGGACAAAGTGGAGACACTAAATGTTGAGAGTCCAAGGTTTTAGTTAAAGAAGCAGTCTGCGATTCTTATCCAGTACATCAAGGAGCGCATCTTTAAGAGAATTGCTCCTCACCATCCTCTAGCTGTCCAGTGTGCGTTCGTACTCAATCCTGGTTCTGTAAATGAGAAACAAACATAGTGACTTGGACCGAGCCATTAACAATTTCAGCCAGTCAAAATGTTTCTTCAGGAGCACGGAAGGTAGGGGTGTAATTTGTGGTGTAAGTTGATATTTCAGCTCATCAACCATTTGCCAGAATGGTGGATTCTACCTTTAAGCTATGTTGAAGGTTTACGCTCTCTCTCTCTCTCTGTGTGTGTGTGTGTGTGTGTGTGTGTGTGTGTGTGTGTGTGTGTGTGTGTGTGTTCCACAGGCTCGCCAGACTCGCGCTACATCCGCGTGGAGACGTGCATGTTCATGGTGAAGCTGCCGCAGTACTCCTCCCTGGAAGTGATGCTGGAGAAGCTCCGCTACGCCATCCACTACCGCGAGGACCCCCTCAGCGGCTAGCTTCAAGCCCGCGCCCTTTTAACCCACATCCTTCCATTCTACGCTCCCTCACATCACCCCTGCACCCCCACCTCACCCTCAACCAACACCCCCCCCCCCCCCCCTCAGGCAAGACTCTATACTGCCCACCACAGGGAGACAACAGAAGTGCAACCTACTTGAGTTTTTTTTTTTTTTTTTTTTTCTCTCATTCGTTCCCTAACTCCCTCTCGCTGTCTGTACCAAAACTGGGCGTGAAACACATACATACACACACACACACACACACTCACACACACGACCAAGGCTGGCTGAATCCCCCTTTGCCTTGACACGGACTGGTCCTCTCTTTCACCGGATGAATCTCTGAGCTCAGCTTGAGGTGGTGGAGAAGGAAGGGAGGATGACGCCGCCATCCTTTACTGTATAGCTGAAGTTTATTATTATTTTTTTCTTTTCTTTTTAATCCACCTCTTTTTTCCGCCCTCTGACCTGACTTCCCTTCTCTAGCTCTCTCCCTCTGCCCTAGAGAGAGCTTTGCGTCAGGCCTTTTATTCAGTGCAATGTTGATTCTCAGCTTTAAAGCAGGAGTTGGGTGTGGGGTCTGTTGAAATGCCTATTTTGCAGCCAGTACACAGATGGGATAGATTGGGGTGAACGACTGACCGAGTGATTGAGTGTTTATGGGGGAAGAGGCTTTTGTGATGGGCCTTTTGCCATGGCTTAACCCCATAAAACCAGAGGAACTTTCTGATGCTAATCGCTGGCTTTTGCGACTATGAATACAGCATGTGGACAAAATGTATAAGACTCTGTACAGTTACTGCTTTCCGAGGTCTACCGCTTCAGGACAAAACTATCTGCCTATATTGAAAGGGTGCATATATTTTATTCGTCTATACAGAGGGTATATAAGAAATGTACAAAGAGAAGTAATAGTAATTTATTCTGTTGCTACTTGAGTTGTTGTTATGATAATTATTATTATTATTGTTTTTCATCTTTATTTTACTGGTTGCTGCAGCTGTGAAGAGATTTTGGCCCAAACCGGCCCTGCTAAGTTCGACGTAGGGTTGCCAGATAACTTGCCTCTGAACTGTCTGACGGAGGTTGCCAGGTTCAGTCCTGCTCAGGCACTTTCCCAGGGTGGGGGCTGGGGGCGGGGGGGGGGTCTCGGTTTGCAGGATCTGCCTCTGAGGGATCTCTAGATCAGTGTTGTCCTACTTCATTAGGAGAGAAGAGTTCTTCCAGAGTGCTGCTGGATGTGTGAGAACCACACCCCCCCCTCCCTCCTCCTGAAACACTTGAATGGAACGGGCCTCACGCACACTTCAGGCCGCCCGACATGGAGGAGGGTGTTGCCTTTAACTTTTTCTTTTTCTTTCTTTTTTTTTTTTTTCTTCTTGAAAACCAAAATATTTAGGTCTTTAAATTGTACTTACAGATGCATATGTTAATAGGTTTCTGTGTTGAAAATGGGGGCATTTATTTTTGCTTGCACTTTTTTTCTCACCATTTTATTTTAATATTTTTTTTTCAATTTCTGACCCAGGTAAAGAGAAATATATAACAAGGTTTTATTTTTTAATTCGATGTTCATCGTTGGAGTTTTTTTTTTTTTTTTTTTTTGAGTTCCAGATTAAACAATAATATACGACTTAAAACTATTGTATCTCGAAAAGGATTTTACCATTCACTCTTATACTCCTGGTACAATGTTTGCATTTGTGCTGAGTCCCAGTGGAGATATGTCAACCCTGAGGGCCCCGGCGAACGCCCCCTCTTGCCCTGCCCTCCCAACCGACAACCAGGAGCAACAGGTTTGGGGAGGGAGGATAGGAGGGCAGGAATGCCCCTTGAAAAAGTGTTCTCAGTGGTCAGCCCTGACTACTGGATCCCCCACCTTAACTGACGTTCTATCTGTCTCTGTCTCTCTCGCTCGCTCTCCATCTCCCGCTCTGGCCCCGTACTGTATCGCTTAGGGTCACAGGAGGAGAGGCCAAACAAACAAACAAACAAACAAACAAAAGAGAGAGGGACCTCTGCACAAAGCCGTGAACCGATGAGTGGATGTGTGCTGTACATTTACTTGATATTTATTATAATTATTTATGGTTGCATTAACTTAAAACTTTTTCCCTGTCTTGCCTCTGCTCATCTGGAGTCCAGCGCGCTGTCAGGCGGAAGGACTGTGCGGAGGTGATGAAAGAACAAGAAGAGAAAAAAAAATAAAAACAAACAACCAACATGGAAAAACAAAATGGAGTTCAGGAATTCTGTGTCACAACAATAAAGATGTCTTGTTGTAAGGCTGTCCTGTTTCCCTGAGTGTCTGATTAACAGCGGTATTGTGGGTAGATATGCCGTGTTCTTGCACAGCGTGTTCCGTCCCGATGTATTGTGAATGTGATTGACATGTTGTGTCCACCTTGGTTCATCTCAGTAGTTCCAGACTAAAGCTTTATTTTTTTCTCTTCATTTTCATCCCAGCTGACTCGGTGAGAGCTTGTTCCCTTTTCTCATTAGCTCGTTATGTGAGGCCTCAGTCTTTTTCATTGTCTGTGCTGACGACTCAATCAAAAGTCTTTGGGGGGGGGGCCCAAGGCTTTTCAAGCCAGTGAGATCCAGGCTAGTCCAGTTGGAGCTGGTAACAACCCACCCCACCTTAATGACTGGGTCTGTCAACACGCCAGACTTGCCTTTGACACCCGGCGATTCACCTGTTGGCATCACTAACATATAAAGCCTAATTTCTGTTTTATCACGTGTGCTGCTTATATAGTCTGGAAAGGATGTTTACTGCACAGCAAACCAATTACATTATTTCTGCTGGCTGCCTTATAGGCCAAAATAATTTGTAATAGTCTTAATTCTTGTTCTTCGTAAGTCTCACAAAAACATACCCAAGTGAAGGTTATCAGTCAGCAATTATTTATCTTTATCGGATGTACCACATTGTCATGTTTGTCCTGTCTTCTTAATCTCCCCTATCTGATAAGAGACATGTTACATGTTAAACCTTCTTACGCATATCTTCAAAAATTCCATCAGAGTTATGCTGAGGCAGCTTCTTTCCTCACATAATCTAACCTTCAATTTATGAGGGGGGTAACTTCCTCTTATTTACCAACCAAAGGCTAAAACCATCTTATGGTTAGGATCTTTAGCCTCTTCTTACGGCTAAAAGCATCTTAAAATGCCTTATGAGGCAAACAGGCTAAAAGCATTTCGTACAAACATCCATATACTTTTTACTTGTACATGCAAAGCAGACTCGAGCAAATCTGAAAAGCACCATAATTTAATTCTTTTTTCCCTTTTAAATAGAACATGTACAAAAATAGAGAGAAAGAAGAGTACAGTACAAGTATTTCTGCATTTGTTTCAGATGCCAATACATGCTTAATAAAAATATCTATACACCTAAAAATTCTATCGACTATAACAACATTCAAATCGATTAAGAGCAGTTTAAAAAACATGGAAGGTCAGTTAGTTACTTTACGTTAATCTTTCACACATTTGTTGCCAGCACACATTGTTTTATGAAGAATTTTTCATAGTTTACATTTGCCCAACTGAAAACGAGCGATTTAAAGAAGCATAGGAAAGTCCCTTCGGTCGAGTCTGGGGGCACGGTGTTTCTGGAATGATTTTGGGATCAAGTTGTCGGTTTGTTCCCAGAGTCAAGACGGCTAAAGTCTCAAGAGTTAAGTCTCCGGTCCTAGCAGTTCATGCCCAGCTGTTTCTTGAACCGGCGGAGCTGCTCCAGACTAATGTTGTTGCCGCCGCAGACCACCACTACCACTGGGCCTAGCTTCTGTGCCAGCTTGCCCTCCGACTGCAGCCGACGAATGATGTCGCTGTACACCGCAGCCAGGGCCGCGCCACAAGCCGGCTCCACCAACACTTTCTCGTCGTCTAAGGAGAGGAAGAGACAGAGAGGTTATGAGATGGAGTTAATGTAGTTGTGAAAAAATTGCTGAGTGGTCAGTTGGAAAGCACTTAATGGAGTATTTGGTAGGCTACTCGAACTTTTAGTGACTAATTTCACAGCTTCAGAATATGGTCTCTACATAATCAACGTCTTGGTTCATTAGAGTGGTAGCTCTCCCCGTCTACATGTTTTCTTTTTGTCTCCATTCCTAAACGTTTCTCCGATGTGCATCAGACTCACCAACGAACTGCTCAACAGCGTGGACGGCCTCCTGGTCCGTCACGAGCTCAGAGTAGACTGTGTGCTCTCCAACCAGTTTCATGGTCTGTGCAGATACGCGCGTGAGGCCCAACGTCGTCGCAATACTGCAGAAAGAGCGAAACATAAAGATCAGAGGACATGCCTGGTACAGAAAACTACCCTTGCTACCTGGCTCAGTTTGTTTACTTTTACTGTGTGGCCAAGGAAATGTGTTTAATACTGCTTTCTCTTAAGTCCACATTTTGTGAGACACTTTGACTGCAATTATTTTAGCCCTGAATTGCATTTATTTTCCCTGTGAGCATTTTCTCAATATTCTTCCTCACGAGTTTTGCACGTGTTGGACAATGGTGAGGTGACTCTCCTCACTAACCTGGTGATGGCTGGCAGCGTGACAAGTTCTCCGGCTTTCATGGCTGCATTCAGGCTGTGTGCCCCCACGGTCTCCATGGCGATGACTGGGACGTCATCCCAGCCGGCGTCCCGCAGGCCCATCACCACCCCATTCAGAAGACCCCCACCTCCCACGGACAGCACCACCGCCCCCGGCTTCTCATCCATGTCTGCTTCCAGCTCCTTCACCAGGGATGTGTGGCCCTCCCTACCAACACAGACAAAAAGAGCAGTTGAGTTTTACATCGTTAGAAAAAAACCTACTTTATTCAATATCAGGTCAAGAACGCATAGCCCCAGCAATGTCAAGACTGTCAGTTCAAGTTTTACTTTCACCAACACAAGAATTGTTCAAAAGTATGAATTCCATCACCACGGTGCTCTTTAGAAGAAGGGGAAAAAATCTATGTAAATGACATATTAAAATAATAAAAGACATTGGAAGGGAATGTTGCCTAGTAGTGAATATACAGTCTAATTCTAATCTTTGTAGCAATATAAAATGGCCAAAGCTCCCTTCGGGTAATTAACGGAGGTATATTCCTGGGAACCAAGAAATAAAAGTGTCATCCAATTTCTCCTTTTTGGTGATTTCCTTAAATGTCCACTACAGACGACACAAGTCTATGGATTGGTTCTCAGGAGGTTACGTGAAGTAATTAAGCAGATGCACTTCATTCAGGGCAGTTAAAATGGAGAACCATTTGTCTTCATGGCTGTAATTGCATAAGTGTCACTGTCCTCTGATAAAGTTTCCTCTTTAAGTAACCCTTATCAATCCTCACCTATTGTTATCTTCACTTTCCCTTATCTTTATGATTACCTACTCTATTTCTGCCTCTAGTTATGATGCAGAATACTGTAACACAGAGTGCAATGGAGTCAATGTGTTTCAAAGTGCAATGATACTGTATCTCATGTAAGTGTGTGAACGGCTGACACAGTGGTAACTCGGAGTGCTTACCAAATAAGTGGATTGTCGAAGGGAGAGATGAAGACCCAGTCTGGGTTATTGACTGCGAGCTGACGGCCATATTCAATGCTTTCATTAAGAGCCTGTGAGGTGGAAACACACCGGACATCAGTTTATTGGCATACATTAAATACTTTGGAGTCAATGTGAAAGGGTGTGTAAGAAAAAGGAAGTTTCTTTGTGTTTATTGCGGCAATCTGTCTTTATTCCAGTAAAGTGCAGTAACGAAGCACGTGGCACATACTCCCGATTCAGCGGTGCAGATCTGAACCACAAGTATCTCCAACTCTAGCCATATATATAGTGTTTAAGACACCTCCTGTAAATGAGCTAGGCTTGAAATGCAAACAGGTCTAGCAACCTTTTGTTGTTCTGTATGATAATCAGTTTTCTCTGACCTGCTGCCTGAGATGGTTCTCAATGCTTTCAATGGCCTGCTGCCTGAGATGGTTCCCATTCCCATACTATGATTAATTGCAGTCACAAACACCTTAGTTTGCTTTCTGACCCCAGGTGTCTGAGCAAATCCAGTGTGGGGACCTTTCCTTTGTTACCATGATAAGATTACCATTTTGGATAGCAGCTGCTGATCATGAATCTCATGTCATTTCTTACAGGTGTAAATGTAAACTCTGGTGCACTGTGCATCAAAATGAATTAAGGTTAAAGCATCTATGTCCGTACATTAGTAAATGCACATGTAGCTCATTCTGGTGTTTTGATATTGAAATGTTTTCAGCTGCCAGGATATCACTCACTTTGCCGTGGATGATCACGTCTGCCCCCTCGTCTTTGAGACTCTGAACTGTTTGGGCAGGGGTCACGCTGGGCACCACGATGGTAGCGGGCACCCCCAGTTTACGGGCAGAGTAGGCTGCTGCCATCCCAGCATTACCACCTTTGGTAACAGAGAAGGGATATGATTATGACACTCACAGTGTGAATATGAACTGCTTTTATATGACCATTATATGATCTCTTAAAGTGCCCAGACCAAAGAACTGATATAAAATTATGTTTCGTTTAGTTTGCAGTGTAATTTCTTTCTTTTTTTCAACTTTTTGTATACTGTTTGTTTACTTTTGTATTAAGGCTCTGAGCAATTTTGAGACCGCCAGTAGATGACTCACCTGAACAGCAGACAAATCTCACGCATCCTTGCTCTGCCCACTAAAGGATGGAAAGAAGCAAAGAAAAAGCCCTTGAGTCACAGCTGCACTCTTTCATTATACGTAGTAAAAAAAGGAAGCCCAGCAGAGCCTCAATAATCGTCTCAATAATCCATCCACCCGTGAATCCCCTTTTTTAGGACCCAAATACCAAAGTGTGCCCATGCCAACTAGCTGTGCCATGGTGACTAACCCATCTTAAACTGGTCTGTTCTAGTTGTAACTGGAACTCACAGAACCAAGCCCCCCACCCCCACCCCATCACAACAGAGGGTCTCCCCTTTCCTCAATGCACATGCTACAAACACGATAAACACCCATGACGTGTCCTCACAACATAGCAAAGGCCTGGTCTTAACCAAAATCCTAGGTAGATTTAGATTCTATACTTCTTAACACTTTCAACTGTTTGATTGTGGTACACAGCATGTTAAATCCTCTCTGAGCAGGCAGCGGTGGTTCTCCCTTACCGTCTTGCAGAGGTGTCCAATGCCTCTGATCTTGAAGGAGCCAGTGGGCTGGGCTGAGTCCAGCTTCAGGTAGATAGAAGTGCCGGCCAGCTTGGACAGGGGCAAGCTCTCTCTCAGAGGAGTGGCCATGTGAAGGGAGCGCTTGGTCTTCATGGCTTACAGTGTCGGACAGATGAGTGGCACACAGCAAAAATGTTCCTGGCAGAGGAAAAAAAAGTGTTAACTCAAATAAATAACATATTATGGGGCATATTAAATATTGCCGTACTGGGAAGCCATCTCTGGATCCTAATACCTTAAGTTTGTTATGATGGTTGTTATTTAACATTGTCTAGAAGAGTTACATAAAAGCCCACTGTTTAAAATATAGGGTTAAACAGGGTTTCCAAACCGGAAAAGTAAATACATTTCCAACTGGAATCTAGTCGTTAAAAACAATAGCTAATTTTGTCAATACATTGGACAACAAATATTTTTTACAGACGAAGAAGATAAATATTACAGAGGAAATCATCTTACCTGATGAACGGACCTTGCGATGAGTCTCGGACGAGCAAATATTCCGTTTCTTCTAAGTTATCAGTCAAGTGACAACTTCACAAACCAGCGGGCTTATATGAGTCCTTCAAGCGCAAGTTCGTGTGACAGCTGGAATTTGGGGGACCAATCGTCTTCGGGGCTTCTTCGCACACCTCCAGACCACGCCTTGTTCCCTTTTGTTGTCATAAGAGGTCCATGGGGTCGCCAAGGGACTGAATGTCATCCGAATAAGGAATTTCCATCCCTTTGACATAGACAGCAAAAACAAACTTGATTCTATCGCGTTCCTTATCCAAAATTACTGGAAATGTTAGATTCGTTTGTCATTTCATTGACGAAGGCCTATGCCAATGGCCATCCGTGGTGCTAGTTTATGCTGGTTGCCGTTCATACCATTGCTAGTTTATCGTTATTTCTGCGTAAGAATTTGAAAAAGCTTGAATTTGTAAGCGCTTGAATATGTGAACTTGGTGTTAAAAGGTGAATGTATTCATTTAGCAAAATTATGCACACGTTCAGATAGCTAAGACTATACAACAGCAAGTGACTTCAAAGTTGTACTAAAGAGGTTAATTTTCTCCATTCATGTATTAAGAGTAATAAAAACAAAAAAGGTCCGCGTTCTGTTAATGTTAATGTGTCATGTTGACGTGTTATGACTTCTGGACCAAATAAAACGTGATATTCAACTAATGGTTCGCGATATCTGGGCATTACCAAAAGGGACGCTTCTATTTTGGCTCCGCACTACCAAAAGGGGGCCGGGGAGCGCAGACGACCGTCCAAGCTCAGCAGATGTCATGATGACTGCTCAAACCTGACCGATCCGGCTGGAGGGGTGGGGGGAAGGAGAGGGAAGGGGGTTGTAAGATATTTTCCTCAGACACACGATGTTCTGTGTGTACTTGTTTCCCTTCAGTTGAAACATGACGATGACAGCACATTCTCAGAAAATGCAGAATGACTTGACTATGACTATGTGGAGAAATCTCTTTGGTGCGTCGGTGGCATGATGGAAGCTCTTTGGCATATTAATGAATAGGCCTAAATAGTGACAGTAGGCTAGTCAACAAGATCATATGTCGTGTTCTGACAATGCATTTACAAATCATTCGAAATAATGTCAGGCTTAACTAAACCCATAGGCCTACTGTCTGTAGCTATTCTGGTTTCGAAAAACAGTCTGGAGCAGCAGAAGTGAATTTAAAAAGGGAAACAATCTGGCGTAGCAAAAGTTAACTAAAAGGGGGAAAAACATGGGACACCAGCAGTTGTGCAATTTGGTCATTGTCTCGACGTCTACAGGTAAGTAGTTTGATGAATGTGGACTCTGGCAGCCCGTCAAGCTGGTTTCTAGCGAATCGGACTGGGGTCTGCGGTCCGTCTTTCACGTGTGCCCACTGATCGGGTCATGGTCGGGCCGTTGACAAAAGAAAAAAAACACTTTTACCTGAGCCAATTTCAAATTTGTAGAATGATACATTCCCTGATTCACAAAAGCACATTCAATGGGCTGCATCAAATTACCACATCATCTATCTAGGCTATTTAGTACAGAAAATAAATTTCCGTAGGCTATGTTTTGTAGCCCTACTTTCGCGCTATCTAGTCCATCGATGTTTTGCATCATCCTTGGGGACGGTCAGATAACATCATTCGTCACAACAGGCCTAACTAAAAAAACATACTGTCTACAACGCTTGTGTCAAAACTGTTAATAACAACTATTGTAAATAACAACACATATGTCAACATTATGATGACATAGTCTGTGCTTTCTTCGAAACTTGAGGCATACAATGGAAAACGTCTTGAATGTCCATGATGTGCACAGAAACAGAACGCTTCGGCCTTAACCCTCAGGGGACACAGGCCTGTTTGACATTTTTAGGAAGTCTAACATGCCCATACTGTATGTTTTTTGTATATTTCCCCTAACTAAAAGTATTGATGCACCAGTGGCATATATGATTGTTTTCTAGAAGACCTCTGCAACACTAACATGAGAGCAAAAGGAATGCAGTCAAATCAAATTGTATTTAAATCAAATATAAACATACCCTTACAAAAACCCTCATTCAGAGGTGCTCAGAATTTGTACAAAAACTACCATTAGGGTACGCTAGCCTACTACCAATAATATTATAATTGCTAACAATAATGGAAATATTGTAATATTAAATGTTTGTAAATAAATGTTTGTAGGCTATATTAAATAACATTAACAAGGGTTTGCAATACACTGTTTTCGCATAGCAGATGTGTTTGAAATTGTACCTTACGAATAAAACAAATCACTCTGCAAATTAGAATAGTGCAACACTACCATCTAGTGGTATTTTGATGTTTTTCATACCATCCTGTAAGGACGCCTATGCTCCACCCGTTTTATATCGGATAGCTAATAATGGCTAATAGTATGTTAACATAATTAGAGGACTTATAAAGGAGTTGATTGTTTGATGATTTAGAGACGACGTAAATCGCATATGATTTTACTGAGGGGGAAAACTAGGGCTTTCGTGCACCGATTAATGATTATGATATAAACTGAATTGTGTTTATTTAAAGGCATCCCAGTTTATGTTCGATGTTGCCAAATGTATGCTGGATTTCCCTCTTGCAAGCCTACAAGGTAGTAGTTGTCAGTGCCAAAACACATGACTGTCATCTAGATGGTCACGTGATTAGGCTGTCGCTGAGTGTAAACATGGCGGCACACTTGTCCTATGGACGAGTTAATCTGAACATTTTAAGAGAAGCAGCGCGTAAAGATCTTCGAGAATTTTTGGACAAATGTGCAGGAAGCAAGGTATGACATTGCATTGTAGAAGCAAAATTAACTTTTAGATCTTAAGATCGTTGTCATTTTGGTCGTTAGCATGTAGCACAAAGATAGCTGGTTGGAAATGGCACAGTTGGCCTTACAAACATCCTTCCTTTCTGTGCAATGGTATTTTATCAACAATCTATGAAATAACGGTGGCACGATATATATCAAGACAACATGACAGGCGTATTGAATGTCAGTCGATGTGAATTCTCGGTCTTTTGAAAACGAGGATAACGTTTGTGGAAGTGATCAAGGTAGCTGACTTCCACTTCTCAAACCATTAAATCCAGTTATCGACAATGATCAAATACCAATTATTTTTCTATTTCCATAACGATATGAATTCCTTTTTTATCATCCATATAACAACGTAATGCGCCAGTTCACTGCTGTTGGCTAATGGGCTGTTATGTCAAGTCATGGGTACACTCGTGAAAATTGAAATAGCCAGGTTCATTGGCTGTTTATGCCGTTAACATGGTTAGCCAATGACAAGATGTATCTTTCCTCTTATTCTTAGGCTATTGTATGGGACGAGTACTTGACGGGGCCTTTTGGGTTGATTGCCCAGTACTCCTTATTGAAGGTAAGATGGAGTTCTCGTATAGCAGTGTTTCATAATAGAAGCACTATTAGAGGAGAGTATTTCTGTAGACTATGTAACAAGCACATGCATGACCACACTAACTCTCTCCATAGGAACATGAGGTGGAGAAGATGTTCACCCTCAAGAGTGGGAGGCTTCCACCGGCGGATGTTAAAAACATCATCTTCTTTGTGCGACCGAGACTGGAATTAATGGACATAATTGCAGAGAATATCTTAAGGTTACCCATCTCTCTCTCTCTCTCTCTCTCTCTCTCTCTCTCTCTTCCATACCTAAGAGTTTGTCGCTTACTGTTACAGAGTCCAATTCTGAATTCTTGTTTTTTGTTGTTGTTTTATTTTTTTTTATGGCAGTGAGGACAAACTTCAGACACCTCGTGAGTTCAACATTCTGTTTGTGCCGCGTCGGAGCATGCTCTGTGAGCAGAGGCTGAAAGAGCAAGGGGTTCTGGGATCTTTCACAAACATCGACGAGTACATCCTGGACCTCATCCCATATGACGGGGACCTCCTCTCCATGGAGTCTGAGAGTGCATTTAGGGTCAGTAATTCAGAAGACAAACAGTGGTAGCTGGCCCTGGTGTTTTTAGTTAGTGATGAATTCCACTTGTCAAGCTAATGGCTTTAACGTCCTTGGTTCTTTGTTTTTGACCGTTTATGTTTGTCTGTGCTTTGTCCTGATTGTTGTTATGATATTAGGTTTATGATATTAACATCCTGTCAAAACCTCTTTCTCTCCAGGAATGTTATTTGGAGAATGACCAGACAAGCCTGTATCACACAGCCAAAGGTCTAATGACCCTGCAGGCCCTCTATGGAACCATCCCACAGATCTTTGGCAAAGGAGAATGTGCGCGGGTGAGTGGCCACAACATCATCCATGTTAAATGCTGCAGCTAAATATGTCTTAAGGTAGTCAAGACACCTGATTCAAGACACAAATCTGTGTAACCTGAAGTACCCATCTGTTTTTGAAATGCTACATTGAGTTACAGTGTGAATGAAAATGCTTGTGGATTCATGACCATCTCACTCAATGTCACAACGTTCCCCTCCGTGCCCATGTTTCCCCCTGCAGCACGTGGCCAACATGATGCTGCGGATGAAGCGGGAGTTTGCGGGCAGCCAGACTCAGATCCTGCCCGTGTTTGACACGCTGCTTCTGCTGGACCGGAACGTGGACCTGCTCACCCCTCTGGCCACCCAGCTCACCTACGAGGGGCTCATCGACGAGATCTACGGCATCACCAATGGTACACACACACCCCAATGGAGGGCAAGCGGGGCCACATGAACACCCCACTCTGTTTACACCTCTCACTGTGAGGGTCATGTGATGCATATAGAATGTATAAGTCGTTTGATATCTCTTACTGCATAGGTGAGGCAATGTAAACAAAATTAGAAAGCATTCACCCAACATATGGTGAAGTCTGTATGTTATAGTTGTTATGTAACTGTAATTATATGTAATTCTAGTTCTGTTATTTAGGTATGGAAGTTATGCTATATTCTTTTTGGGAGTCTGCAATAGCATATAGGCTCTTCTGTAATAGCATATAGGCATTATTTGATGTATTTTAGCCCCACACATTCAGTATGTGGCCAGAGCCAGGTCTTGAAACTTTTCTTGATTTGATGACATTTTCCGTCTTCCATTCCTCCTGGGCTCAGGCTATGTGAAGCTTCCCCCTGAGAAGTTTGCCCAGAAGAAGCAGGGTGAGGGGGGCAAGGACCTGCCCACTGAGCCCAAGAAGATGCCGCTGAACTCAGCCGAGGAGCTGTACGCCGAGATCAGGGACAAGAACTTCAACGCCGTGGGGGCAGCACTGAGCAAGAAGGCCAAAATCATCTCTGCTGCGTTTGAGGTGAGAGCTTGTTCCCTGTGCCTGAGCACTGCTGCAGGGGATTACACAAAGCACACGCCAGGTTTGATCAGTGCAGGCGTCTGGATATGGTTCAGTCTGCTTTACAAAAGGTTTTGACTGAAATGTCTTGACTTGGCTTCATGCTACTGGATTTGTATGTCTGGAATTTGTTACAGAACTCATCTTTATTGATTTCTTCATGACACAAATTATAATGTTAGAAATCTGAATGTGCTAAGCAGCTCTGTAGCCAACAGTGTCATAGTTGAGTTCTGGAGCATATAGTGTGTTAAATGTGTTATACTTGACTAGCTTAAGAAGTCACAAGGTTGCTGAAAGCTTTTGAGGGATACTTTAATAATGTTAGCGTTATCATGCTATCCCTTGAACAATCAGCAGTTGCAAACTGATATTATCGCTTAAACCTGATATGCTAATGGCTTGGAATTGGCATCTTGATTGATTGTCATTCTTACATTGTGTGTGTGTGTGTCTGACTTACACTTGTCCTACATCTCATTCCTGTGTTTGTGTGTGTGTGTGTGTCTGACTTACACTTGTCCTACATCTCATTCCTGTCCATTGTTAATCAACGTTAATGACACTCAACCATTACCATGGTAACAGCAAGCCTCAACAACATAACAAGCCTTGATTTGAATCATTTTTTTCCAAACCAGCTGGGTGGTTCTTCGTTGGTGATCATTTTCCAAGAGTTCTGTAAACATTTGACCTCGGTGCTAATAACAGCCATCATTAACTGATGTCAAAATTTTAAGTCACAGACACATCTGATTTTAGATCACTATGTCATAATTGCTACTTAAAGCAGTGGATGTATATCAGTGAAATGCATCAAGTTAGCTACATTTCAACAGTGCGGTTGTGTATTGTTTTCAGGGCAATTCTGTTGGCTGTTTGCTAGTTAGCTTGCAAGTTTTAGATAAAAACTCAGCAATGCCTCTTTAAAAGTTGTGTTGCTTTTGAGGAGGTGTGAACAAAGTTCATTCATGTTTTCTTTATCTAGTTTGCTCTAAGTGTGTGATGGAGATAATTTCCAAACACTGTTAATGACTTAAGAATATATGAATCAAGTGCCTTGTATTAATATATTCCTTGGATGAATCATGTGCTTATGAAAGCAGGAACATGGCTTTTCAGCGTGTGTGTAACTTAGAATATTAGGTGCCACTTAGTCTGCATATGTACAAGAGCATGTTTAGACCAGAAGTGATTAGAAGGGTCGAACTGTGCTTCTTCTGACCTTGCAAAACTTCCATCCTTGCCTCGGACGTGAGAAATCCACCACGTGGTTTTCCCTGCTGAACGCTAAACTTCTGTCTATATAAACCTTGTGCGATGTGTTTGTCATTGCTTCACTTTCAGCCTTGCGCTGGGAGTGAGCCCGATTGCAATTGTTGTTTGTCTAATAAATATACTTATACAGTATGCAGCTCCGGAGTCCTGAGGTAACTAGGGTGAATTTTCACCTATCAGTGTGGTTCTTTAAAGAATAGCAGGAAAACATTTGGTGTAACATAACCCACATATGTTGAGTTTGATATTTAGATTTAATGACAGGTTGACAGGTAAATTGGAATAGCCCCTAAAATGCAGTTAAAATGCTAATAGAATTTCCTGCGTTGAAATGTTTGCCCTCGGTCTCATTTCTGTCATTTGATGTTCCCCTTCCTCCATCAGGAGCGGCACAACGCCAAGACTGTGGGTGAGATCAAGCAGTTTGTATCCCAGCTGCCCCACATGCAGGCAGCGCGCACCTCACTGGCCAATCACACCTCCATTGCGGAGCTCATCAAGGACATCACCAGTGAGTTTAACAACTCCTTAGCTGCTATGTTGAAAACCTTTTCAGTACTTCGCACTGCATTTTCGTTGTATGCGAATACAATGACAATAAAGGCTTTTCAATTCAACTTTACTTGTGTCACACACAGCATCGGAAGCTTTCTTTGACAATTTAACAGTGGAGCAGGAGTTCATGACTGGCGTAGACACAGATAAGGTGGCGTATTTCCCCTTTGTGTGTCTGTCTGTCTGTCTGTCTGTGTGTGTGTGTGTGGGTGTGTGTGTGTCAACTGGTTTACAATGGTTTTCTGCTGACTCGTAACAGGTCAACACGTATATTGAGGACTGCATTGCCCAGAAGGACCCTCTCCTCAAGATCCTGAGGCTGGTCTGCATGCAGTCTGTCTGCAACAATGGCCTCAAGCAGAAGGTGCTGGACTTCTACAAGAGGGAAATCCTGCAGGTAGAGCCAACATGGTGCCACAGTTTCTCAGCTTCATCATACAGATTCATCCTAGAATGGAAACAAAAAGATCTGTTGACCTAACCGAAGCCATTAGATTCTACTCTCCTCATAATTGACCAAAATGCCTCAGTTCTGACTAGTAAATATTGGTATTTAATATCTCTTCTGTAGATGCATTAACTGAGTATAAAAATCTGTTGAATCACAGACTTATGGCTATGAGCACCTCTTGACTCTAAACAACCTGGAGAAGGTTGGCCTGCTGAAGTCACAGATCACCACCAGGAACAACTACCCCACCATTCGCAAGACCCTCAAACTTTGGATGGAGGACGCCAATGAACAGGTGCACCCACAAGACAATGCTGCAGGATGACAATAGTGACTATGGCTTGTTAGCCTGAAAGCGCACTGTTCCAGTGATCTATCCCATATACTCGTCTCGTTCTGTTATGGGCTTAATTGTGCATGTCTGCCCCTTCCCCAGAATCCCAACGACATCTCGTACGTGTACAGCGGCTATGCTCCTCTGAGCGTTCGGCTGACGCAACTGTTGGCGCGGCCGGGCTGGAGGAGCATTGAGGAGGTGCTGAAACTGCTCCCTGGACCGCACTTCGAGGAGAGACAGCAGCTACCGCCGGGCCTTCATAAGAAACGTAAGTCTCAGGGGGAAGTGACCCGGTTTGTGCATGTTTATTTAACAGTATGGGGGAAATACTGATCGGCAGTGATATCACTGGTCTGACAAGTGTTATACTCCGATCAGTGCTGCAAGGAATTGTGGGTCAGAGAGCGAGTGACAAAAAGAAGGAGAAGGGCCAACAGAGGAGAGGAAAGGGAGAACAGGAGGCACAGTGAGAGACAAGTAGATAAGGGATGTCCGAGGGTAAAGCTGCATCTAGAGTGGAGTGATGCTTCTCTATTATTCCTGTACGGACGTGAGCCATGAGTGGCCATATGCTAGCAGCCGATAAGCACAGTCTTTGTTTGCCTTGCGTCCATTTTGTGTGTGGGGCAACGGTGATTTATACAGTGTGTCTTTGTGTGCCACCTGGCCTGTTTGATATGGTATGTCAACGCTGATTTCTTTGTGATTCCAGATAAATGACATTGAAATATTTCACACTTGTTTGAGATCTCATAAATGCGTGGAGAAAAAGGCACTCTTAGATGGTTGCCTAAAGTTCTGCCATCGTATGCAGCAGTGTGGATTTCAATAGAACTCCTTTATATTACACTCTCACTGCAGATTGTTCTTTCACTTTCACTAAATTGGACCGTCTTGTGTACGGATTCTGGACGTTATGTGTTAAGTCTTTGCCTGTGGGGTTGCAGACAGCATCTGTTGGGCTTGTTGTTGCATGTCTTTTTAGTGATGATGATGGGGTGATAATTGACAGAAAAATCATTTACACGTCCATTGTGAGAACAAAGGCTATTTGTCTGAACACGTTGTATATTGGGGTGTGCTTTCAATTTAACTAGTGTGCATCTCCATATCCATATCAGTAGTCATTTAGCTTGATAGTTGATAATCGAGTATGATTGCCATATTTCTAGACTGCTATGGTGCATATAAAGGTGCTACTGTTCCAGTTTCCCTATAAAGCACAAGCATGTCGTTTTTCTGCAGTTTTAACGTTACTATATTTATATTATATACATACGTAGTCTTTATTGTGCTGTTGCTGCATTCTACATACTTGTTATCAAAGAGGAGGAGTGATTTTCATATTTCGGCGGTTTATTTATAGCATTATAAAGCAATGTTGGATGTCGAATAATTTAGTAATATTAAACATCCTGATAGTTTTGGTCATTGATGTGATGCTATGACAATTTCATTTGGTTGCAACCCTAATTATCCCAGTTTAAAGTCCAAGTGTATGTAATTAAGTTGATGGTTTCAGAGAGGAGTGTTCAATAGCATGGCCATGGAACTCACAGGAGTTGTGAGCCAGACACAACTGTGTCTTGGTGTCTCTCCAGCGTAGTCATCATTTTGGGTGCGTATGTCTGCTCCCCAGGCCAGCAAGGAGAGAACCGAACCACGCTGGTGTTCTTCTTGGGGGGAGTGACCTATGCGGAGATCGCCGCCCTGCGGTTCCTCTCGCAGATGGAGGACAGTGGAACGGAGTACATCATCGCCACCACCAAGCTTATCAACGGAACCAGCTGGGTCAAATCCCTCATGGATCGGCCCGATCAGCAGGTCTGACTGTGACCAAAAGGACAAACAAACAAACAAATAAGGATGAGGAGAAAATGCAGCGGAAGGCAACAGACTGCTTCAGCTTGACTCATTGTGCCTGGTCAGTGCAGGTCAATGGGACTTTCTGGACAAAGAGATGTGGATACATGTGAAATATTATTATGTTATTTACCTAATATGAGACTTTTTCTTTGTTTTTTTTACATAATGCTTATGTAATACGTGTGCAAGTGCGTGCGTGCGTGTGTGTGTGTATGAGGAGAGAGAGGTAGAGAGAAATGCAAGCTACTATGAATGTTTAACATCTGCCTTTTAGGTCAAATGAAACTGATTCTGAATTGTTCTTACATGTGACTTAACAATAACAACTATAAAAGAAAGAAAATCTGGTAACTTTGTCTTCATAGCATGCATATTATACTTTCTTTGGCCAATGTTTTTGGCGAAAGCTTGTTGTATACAAATTAAGATTATGTTCTTAGGAAGACAAGCAGCTCCTTGACTCATGAATCCATCCATCATATAATGGTCATTTCATCAGGATAAGAAGTCTTCCACACGACCAACGAGCACAAAAGAACAAGGAGAATAGAGAACGGGGAAGCCTGTCCACTGACCGTCAGCAGTCTGGCTCAGTGGAGAACCAATTACCTGCCTAACAGGCCTGACGACCGGCCGATAATGGGCCTCTGCTGTCTGGGGACGTGCCCCAGCCAATCATAATCAGATGCTGTAGGACGCTGATTGAATCAAGAGGCCATTTGCTTCTTGTTCCGGTGGCTGACGCTGGCCGTGCTGGGGATAGAGTTGGAGTGCTGCATTTCGCCGGCCCAATCGATGTGCTAGTCGAATGCAGAGGTCTTTAGGCATCAGCAGGGATCCAGGAGGGGAATTGACCTAAAGACAGGGGCAGTTTCCAAGGAAGCCTAAAAACAGACTTGATGGAGGTTGTGCCCATTTTAGATCACTCTTTCTAGAGTGAGTTTAACCCCTAACACTTGAAACGGTGCTGTCAACTACTCAAAGTATTGATGGTATGAATTGGAATTATATAAATAAATCAGCATAATATTTAGCACTTGACACTATCAGAGCTGTGTCTAATCTAATGAAATGAAATACCAGAATAATAAAACGTCCACAAAAATAAAATAATGGGCCTAATCTTACATACGGTGTTATGCTCTGCAGTTGATAAAATACCTAATACAGATATTAAATGGTCCTCTCAAATCAACTCTACTCCTCAGCACAGTTGTAATCCTGATGAGAGCATGGCATCACCGGCTGATTAAAAACAACAATGTCTCAATAGAATTGGTATCCAGGGGAGAGCAGGGATTAGTCCATACGTCAAACCAATATGAACATGTCCAGCGGGAGACGACAAGCTCCGCCCTAACCAAGAGCAGGTGCATACAAGGCTTTTGCTTCCATTAGCGCAGCCCAAGGGTTCTCTGGGTCTTGTAATCAATTTAATTGCCTCTGGTCACTCCTACTGTATTAGGATTACAGGCAGCGCGAGCATCACAGCGCTATCTGTCTTTCCAAAAGGGCGTGTGTGGAAGCTCACGCGCACAGGGCAAACAGAACTATCGGAAGGATCCGATACGTCGCGCGAATTGACCCATGTAATGTTGTGATGAGGTAGGTTATTTAATTTAAGGTGTTACAGAGAACCTTTTTTCAACTTTTTCAACTTAAGGTAACACTATGCAACAATTTGACACCTTTTGAGATATGGTTTTACAGGCAACTAGTTTTGGTCAAATTAATTTGAATAGCATATGGTCATGTGAAGGACAGATAAACACCTTTGTCTTCCCCACTAGCTATCCAGGATATGCCCTGTGTAGTTCTGTGTAACGGGCTGGTACACCCTGCAAAAGTAGAAGAAAAGCTTTCAGACGCATGACATTGCCAGCTAAACTGCCAAAAGACACCAGTTAGTGTGTTGGCAAGCTTCTATGTCGGCTGGGCTGGTGTTTGCAAGGTCTTTATATGCCTTAGGTAGTTAACTTACTAGTTTTGGAACAGAACTCCGTATTGCTGCTTTAACTTTTTGATCATTCTCAGCCCATTCTGACCTTAAAATAGCCTACTGTCAATAACTGTTAATAGCACTTTCTGATGATAATTTCGCATAGTCTATTAGTCACACCCTACGGAAATAAACGGAAGCCTAGCCTATAACTTACTGAACTTAACTTTAACACAAGGTCTCCTTATGCCCAATATGCTATATACTGTTTTTCTTTAGGCTATTCGTGTTTTAAAAGAGTAAAATGGCAGGCACCGTTTGAAAATAGCGTGTAGCGTTAATGGAGATCGATCCAGAGTGCATCTACAGTTAAACCTATCTATTATTCATATTATGCCAACACAACCACCACTTATCTACACAAGTGTTTGCAGAATTTGTAAGAGCTCTAAATCATTTTCTTCCTCTTGTCCTCTGCAGGCAATTCCCCAGGGTTTATCATCCGTCTTCGTGAAGACCGCAAAAGGCAATATTTTGAAGATGGAGATTCTGTTTGAGCCGGAGCCTTTAACGCTCCGCTTTCTTCGAACTTTTAGAGAACTTCTCAGATTTGTCCTTTTCTGTTACACTGTATTGCTTGGGTCTTTGCTACTGGCTGGATGGACCACTTACTTCGTTATTGCAAAATAAGGAGACAAGATGACTGCAGTGCACGGAAAGGGGCAATCACACAAAGAGTAGCCTACCACTTGTAGAAAGGTGAATATTCATTCACTCTTTATGGACTAAATGACGCACTTTTACATGGCTATTAGTAAGTGACATAGCTAATTTGTCTGTTGTAATTATACTGTAGCCAAGGCTCGTGCACAACCAAGTTTGTCAAACAATTTGTCAAATATGCGCTTTCCCTCAGACTTGTAAACCTTCAAAGTAAATGCCAATATTCAAAATGAATTAAAATGAGATCTGTGTTTTTGCTGTTCTTGTGTTGACCTTTTTTTAAGCTTAGAATTTACAAATACCTCATCAGATTGGGTTTGACTTTGACACATGGTTTTAAACAAACATTTAAGCCTGTTTAACACAAAAGGAGTCACTGCAAATTGGTGATTGATCTGTTACTTGGAGGTTCAAGCAGAGAAGCTGGGTTGATATTGCTTCATTTTACCAACAACTGCACATCTGATAGGGTGAGAAATGTCCTATCCCCAAAAGATTGTGAGAATATGGTCCATGCTTTCTTATCTTCCACAATGCAGTATACTCGGGGATAAGCCAAGCTTCACTTCATAAGTTACAAGCGGTCCAAAATGCACCAGCTAGACTTTTAACTAAGACCAAGACGTTTGGCCGCGTTATACCAGTTTTAGCAGGGTTACCCTTTACTTTCCATCAAGGACTTTAAAGTCCTCTGAGGAGCTTTTACTGATTTTGTCTAATTTTACTTCAAAGGCTGGTCAAGCTTATATCGGTTTTAATGGTCATGGGTGCAACATTATGGAATAGTCTCCGTTTTTATGTTAGATCTGTTGTCTCTGTGGGCAGTTTTAAAACTCTCTTATTCGTCTTTATGTTTTAGCCTTTTTAATCTTTATTCTGTTTTTTTTTTCTTGTTTCTTTTTATTGTAAATTGATTAATCTCGACTGGAAAACACTTTGATACAACTCCTGTTGTTTTTAAATGTGCTATGTGACTTGACTTCAGATAATTTCTTCTGATGTAAGGGGGTGCACAATAATGCCAATGTTGTTTGGATGCAGGCCAAATTGAGCAAAATGACCTCCATAGGGGCCACTACAGTTGACATGTGAAGAACTGCTTCATGTAAAAATGTTAAATTTGGTATACTTACACTTGGCCTCATTTGATCACATTTTTCTGAAGTGCCAATTGGCTCGCTAATAAAATTCAGCAGTCAATATTGGCCAGTGTAAATGGCTGATCTTCATCAAACTTCATAGGGTCAATCATAATAGCACACAGAAGCTATGTACCAAATATGAAACAAATTAGCCTCAAGGGCGTGCTGTAATAAGTACATTTACATTTTGGATCCTGGATTGGAACAAACCCTCTTTTTTTCTGATTGCTCATAAGCTGACATTTTCCCCACTATTTCAATTTGAATTAAAAAGGCTGGGAAACAAATTCATTCCAGGCCACTCATCTGATCGTCATGAAGTTTGTTGTACATCGTCTCCAGACCATCCTTACACAGTTGTTCAAGGGATTTAGATTTGTCAAACCATTTCCAAGTTATACGTCAATCAAATTTGGAGGTGTGGCTTATAATGACTCTATGGCTAATATCCTGTTTTGTAAAAAGTGACCACATACTCTGGACACACATGATGGAGCTGCCATACAGGTTTACCTCCATGGCCTCCTCATGCATGCAGCTAACTTCCAGAGTGCCCTGGCAAATCTGAGAGAGGTCTTCTGTGCCATCCACCAAGCTGGCCGGCCACTTGTTCCAGAGAGATGCAGTGTTCCTGGGTCAACTAAATGTTCAGCTCTTTCAGTGTGCCCAAGGAGCTGCACAGCAACCAAGCAAAGGCTGGCGTGTTCAGCCAGGTTTTGCTGGCGGCTCTGCACCAAAAAGACTCAGAATACCCAATGCGTCCTCAGGGTGATGGGCTGGTTGAATGACTTTATTGCAGTCTGGCGACCCAGCTAGCAATCCTGACCAGTTGCCAGCAGCGAGGCTGGGGCTCACCAGAAGCAAGCTTATGACACCCGGTGCTGCGAGGAAGACTTATCCATGGGAGAACAGGTTTGGGTGTATTGTCCCAAGAGAAAAAAAGGCAGTGTCACCAAAGCTGGCAAGTCAGTAGGTCGAGACAGCTAAACTGTCTGATGTTGTATACAGAGTCCATCTGGTAGGACGGAGGAGGATAATGGTTCTCCACCGCGACCGGCCGGCTCTGCATTGACCCCTGGCTTGCGCAGAGAGAGAGAAGGGTTCAGTGTTGTGCTTGTTATGTGATGTACTCCCTAGCATAGAATGTTTATGTCTGTAAATTCGGTTTAAGTGTTCTAATTTCGAGTGTTTGGTGTTTCCTCAATTATGTTTATGTCTAGGTGTATTTATAGTTAACAATGTGGAGTCACTGTAATTTGTAAATACCTAAGTGTGATTACCCTTGTGTTTTAGCGTCTTTGTCCACCCCAAATAAGTATATTGTGTCTGCGTAAAGAAAAAACCTGCTCCATTTGCCATTCTACATTCAAATTCTGTATGCGTGTGCCTCTGCGTTATTAAACAGTAGACTAAGTAAACCGAAAACATACCTGACTCTGCAAGGCCACTGCACTCATTTTGCACGTGTTGTCATTTTGTTTGTGCTTGTGTGGGCGGAGTGGATAGCTCACGAGTTTCAATCATGTTAACTTGACAGTAATGCTCATGCCCGAGGAACTTCTCCATTAGAACCACACTTCCCTCAGATGGGCCATTTTAAATGACTGTGTAAAAAATGTATGTGTAAGGGTTCAGCAAACCTGTCCCTGCCGAAAATTTGACCCGTTTTAATGATTTGATGGGTTTTATCTTAACACCTTGTCATAACCACTGTAACTTATACAAGAATGTTGGTTGGTCCCCTCTAGCAGACAGGAGGGAAAAACACTGTCTTTTATTTGTTTATAAAGCCTTGGTGGGAAAACTGCCTAATTATCTCATGTCACTTTTAAAATTAAAATCCATCTGTCATAACACACGGTCACAGAGCCTCATCTCCCTTGAAATCCCCCTTACAAAAACTAATATAGGTAAAATAGCTTTTAAGTTCTTTGCTTCCCATAAATGGAACACTGTTCAAGTGGAGTTGAAACTAACCAAGTATTTGTATTTACCAATTTAAGAGCCTTTTAGATGCTAAGGATGTGCCTCAATGCTGTTGTTTTAAATGATTCTCTGATTTAATTTTTTTAACTCTATGTTATTTTTTTTATATACTTAATTTCTGAGTCGTTTAATGTGTTTTGTTTATTTATTTTGTCTGTTTTGTTTTGTTATGGTTTGTTTATTTATTGTTCTTCTGTATTATGTAGCCTCAATCAGGGCATTGCTGCAAAAGAGCCCTGTGATGATGATGATAACAATACAAAATATAATTGTTCATGTAAAAGAAGGCGATATGGTGTTGTGCTTATGCCTACATGCTAATGTCAAAGCTTGACATGAAATGTGCTACTGACTCGTCCACAGACAGTAAAATCGTCCACCCTACGTTGTTTTTTCTACCGCTCTGCACACTAGTACAGGTGATGATGACACAAAATTTTGCTCTCACCTTTGCTCCGTGTAGTTTGTCCTTCTTTGCTTCTTGTTTGAACCTTTACGTGGCAGTAACGCAGCGCCTTGTCATCCTCCAGTCACAAACGGCCATCTACATCAAGTAACTCCTCCTCCGCAAGTCGGTGGCTTGCGAGGACTGTCTTCCTAGAATACTGTGTGCTAGCTATCCTCTTTACTTCAATTTGTAGTCAAAGAGAAATTGCCATCATGTTCACGCTTTCTGAAGTCATTGTTTTAGTGGCAATGTTGTCCACCACAGCATCCGGATACTTCGTTAGCATAGACGCTCATGCCGAAGAGTGCTTTTTCGAACGGGTCAACTCCGGCACCAAGATGGGCCTAATGTTTGAGGTTGCAGAGGGAGGCTTCCTGGACATCGATGTGGAGGTAAGCTAACTAGCTAGCTGGCTAGCCCACAAGGATAACCAACGTCGTTTGCGCTAGCTAAGTTGCGACATGTCAGGCCAAGCTAGCTAACGTGTCGTTATAGAAGATGTAACTTGAGCTATTCAGACAAGATATACAACGCTGTGGTGAAACAGGAAATTGTACACTCTATCAGTATGATCATCTTCTGTATGACATAAAGTAATTTATCGGGATAGCACGCATTGCTACACTAGCCATAACTAGCTAACTTATTCAAAGCCTGTCAACTTGAACGGTAGCTTAAGTTGCTAGCTAGGTACCTAACATTCATGTTGCCTATATGTCCGGAATCCACTTCTTGCCTAACGATAACTTGGACGGTTTTGGTTTATTCATCTTTTATATAACCTACACGAATGCCCGAGAACTGTTTGGCCCGACCTGGAGTGAAAATGAGGGACGGTTGTAGAGAGTAATGTTGCCTAGCGAGCTAGCAACATAAATCGGCTAGTTTAGCAGAGTACCATCACCGCTCTATAAGCATTTTGGTCTGAGCGCTAGCCAGGTAACTTAACAGCTGTTGACGTTACTGATGCCAAGACCCCTGAAACCTAACATGGGAATGTAAAACAAAGAGTGGTTTGTAATGCAAGGTATCAGAGGTAAACCGTATTATCCTGATTATCCTCATAGCAGTCATCCATTATACTTAACAGTAAGTATTTGCAGCAGCTGTACATGTTAAGTATGGAACTGGGGAAACGACTGTTACGTGTCTGAGACAAGCCGTCCCTGTCACTTTACATATTTGTTTTACATTAAATCTTAGTGTCATGTTTTGTTTTTGGAAACTTCTATCGCGTTTCCGCTATTTGCAGTTCGTCCAACAAGCATGTATACCATTTAAATTCAATGTATGTATCTAATGTGCCCCACCACTTCCATAGATTACTGGCCCGGATGGGAAGCAGATATATAAGGGAGACCGAGAGTCCAGTGGGAAGTATTCTGTTGCTGCCCATATGGACGGCACATACAAGTTCTGCTTCAGTAACAAGATGTCAACTATGACTCCCAAAATAGTCATGTTCACCATCGATATCGGAGAGGCACCGAAAGGTGACATCATGGAGACGGAAGGTAAGCTTAGCCCCGTGTGTCTCTTTGTATGTGTTACCTTTTATGCGTTCCAGCTCTTTTAAGCTCTTTTTCTTTTGTATTTGTACACATGTTGAGTCATTCTTTTAAGTATACTGGGACCACCCTTGTACTTATTCAAAAACATATTTTTGAAAGTGACAAAAACCCCAGCATGGGTGTTGTCCATCACCACAGTAGCACAGGCTTTAGATGAAGGAGTTAGTGTTGTTATCCCTTCCAGACTCTTCTTTCTACCCTGAGGGAATGCATATGTTCTTTATGTGTCACGTTGTGATTGTACAGTACTTGTACAATGCCAAAAACTAAAATGGCCTAGAAATGTGTATTTTAAAAAAAGCAGAAATGTTAGGTCCTTGCTAGAAACAGGAAAAGGGCACAGAATAACTCTCAAATGGTAGCAGAAGAAATCTTACAGCCAAGCTACATAACAGCTGTATAGGGAGGAGGGTGATATAGCTTTTGCATCTGAGCCTAGTTCATTTGAAACTAATGGAAGGGTTAGGATTGTCTGTTTTTCTGTCAGTGTTTATTCATGCTAAATGTAGAGATTGTGCTAAGCATCACCTTGCAAATACGGTCCTTGCTGCTCTTTTTCCTTGCTTCCTCACCTGTTTGTCATCCCTCTTACTCTGTTCATTCCTCCTCTCTTTCTTCCCTTAATTCTTCCTTCCCTCCTTCAGTTGGTGGTGACACCTGGGATGGTAGGTTAACCCAACTGCATGGATTTGCAAATCACTGAGGGACTTACTGTGTGAATGTAGACTAGTGCAATGTTGTTGAAGTCGGCATTTTGTTAGGCAAGACCAATAAGTGAAATGTGTGTGTTCACAACTAATTGCAGCCAATGGTGGCAGTCCTTTAGATGCTATTGAAATGATGACCCATTTGCGAAGTATCTGCGAGATGGTGTTCAACTGATAATCCATTGACAACCTTTTTAGTGTTGCTGACCTATAAACTGGGGGAATAATTCTTGTCTCTGTATTAAAATAATATTTTTTTATGAAGCGTTGACATTTTATTGTTATGATGCAAAGGTTTACACAAAAAAAAAAGATTGGTTGAACACCACTGCCGTTTTCACGAATAGGTCAGTACGTCTTTTACTAAAAGTAGGCTTATCTGCAACACATGACCCGAGAGGACTGTGTGTATGTTTGTCAGGCACTGAAGTCAGACTAACGTGAACAGATTGGAGTGTTTATTTTTTTTTTAAATGCTTGTCATTCAGCTGTGCTTTTGCGTCTCTCTTTTAAATGGAACGTGACATTTGATTGGCAGAAAAGTGTGGCTCAACAAAGGTTAGCAAGGAAAGGTGTGAAGCCGCAACGATTTTTGTGCCTGCTGTACGTGCTCAGCCTAACCCTGCACCGGCTGTCACTCTGAGATTGAGGAATAAGACTGATGAAAGAGGAAACTCGACACCACAAGCAGTTTAACGTGTGCTAGTAATGTGTGAATGGCACCCACATGCTCACTGACAGGCTGTGTTCTACATGTGCTCTCCTCCCAGTCCATCAAAACAAACTGGAGGAGATGATCAACGAGCTGGCTGTGGCCATGACTGCTGTCAAGCATGAGCAGGAATACATGGAGGTCCGCGAGAGGATACACAGAGCCAGTAAGACCACCCCCCCTCCCACACACACACAAACTTTAGCCACTGCTGTGAGTATGGCTAGTGGGAGTTCTTATTATAGAATTCACTTTCAGTGTGCTGTATAATTTGTAATCAGATGACCTAACATTGGTATGGTCATTAAGTATTAAGCACATTAATAATTGTGACTGACTGTGTCCAGTTTTATCTTCATAATTATGTATTTGTGACATCTTGCATTTGACGGAACTTCTTGCATACCAAATGACTGTTGATTATGTCTTCTTCATGTTAGACTTTCTTTTTTTTTTTGCATTTCATGTGAGTGAATGAAGCAAGTTGTTTTATTTGCCAGTGTATTCCTGGAACTCATGTCCTTGTGTTTTGTCCTCTTCCAGTCAACGACAACACAAACAGCCGAGTGGTGCTATGGTCTTTCTTCGAGGCGCTGGTCTTGGTTGCCATGACGTTGGGACAGATTTACTACCTGAAGAGATTTTTCGAAGTGCGGAGAGTCGTGTAAAAGTTTGGTTTTACATGTAAGATTTTTTTACTCCAAAAGTGTCCCCCCCATCAACTGGTACCATTTGCAGAAAAAAAATGAAAATGGTCCATAGCCATGCCGCAAGATTGGAAATTGTCCGGACCCCAGGAAAAGGTGTCTTTCCCCACCTTCCGCTCTCTCTCCGTCTGAAATAAAAAATGTTTTTCTTTTTGTTGCCCATGTTACTTTTTAGTAGTCACCCCGTTAGCACTGTTAAGAAGAAAAAAAACTGTCCTCCAACCCTTGTTTTGAAGACTAACTTTCAGCTGTGATGGAGTGATATTTTTTCATGTTGTCACTATTTTATTAGTCAAGAATGTCATGAATGTGAGGGATACTGTATCTTTTGCTACAACTGCGGGCGGGCGGGTGGGTTGGGGAGGGTAGGGTCTGCAGATATTATGTGGACTTGGAACGTGCACTGTGGGAAATGGCATCATTTTAAAGACATTCAATTTTAATTGTTTAGTTAAGGAAGAGCAATATGTAGGGTGTGGGCGGGGGTGGGTTATTAGTGTAAATCCTGCTTTTTCTTTATGTGTTCGCTCTTTTTCACAATGCCATTTGTGCCATCAGGCATGACTCTCTGTCGGTTTCAACAGGCTTGCGAAAAGGTGACTTTGCCATCACTGGTCAACGGGGGTTCGCAAACGTCAGGATGAGTTCCGGTTGGTTTCTCCAAACTCCATGTGCAACGCTTTGATATGTCCTTAGAATCCAGCCATTCAAACCCCAACTTGACCTCTCGAGTTTAAATTCAAAGGAAACGATGGCAACTTTGAGTTAAAAAGCTCGGCTCACAAAGGCACATCCCGCATACACTTTGAATCATTTGTGGTCTGTGAAGCTGGGAACTTGGCTTTTCTTTAGCTTGGTTTTTTTTTTTTGCTTTTTTTTTTTTTTTTTACTGGGGTGAGAAGTACAATAGTGTGGACACACTGGGATGTAGATGACTAACTGCTTGAGCCTCAGTATGGAACCATGAAAAGGCAAATTTATCCAACTGTAATTTTGTACAAATTTTAAGTTTATTTCAATATATGTGTGGGGGAAGCTATGTTTTCTCTGTTTGTGTTGGGGAAAAGAGAGTTGTTTTGGTTGAACGGGAAGGAACAAATCCTTGGAATTGATGCTCATCTAAAGTTGTCAAGGTGTGAAGTTCAAACATGACCTGGCTTTAATTGGGGAAACACGTGTCTTGTTTCTTTTTTTTCCAAAAGAACTATGATCATTGGAGTTCATACAAATACCCATTTATCTCTCAACAAATGATAATTAAAGACGTGGAGGTTAATTAAAGTCTACAAATGAAAACAAGTAACCACATCTTTAATGTATTACATTAAACATAGTTCTCAGATGAGACCTAATGCCCATGATTAAAGTTGATGCGGATGGAACTCCTGTGTATAGACTGTATAGATATTTGCAAACCTATTTAACAGTCTAATATGTATGTAAACAAAATAGTTTTAACGAGGTAACGTGCTTGAAAAGGAAAAAAATGTGAGAAACGATACAATGATTCACAATGATTGGCAACAGAGAAATTACACAAGAGTCTCCTGATATTCTGGTTTTAATTTTACAGAAGAATCAGTGGAACAACCCAGGCTAAAGCACCTCATCACTAGAGAAGGCTTATCACACAGCTGTCATTAAGAGCACAATGGTCATTCCCATCTCCCTGGGATTATGTAGGATGGGAGGGACACTCACAAGTAAATCTTAATGAGTTCATCGCTGATTGCAGAAGGGGTGAGAACCCCCAGGTCGGTGAAAAGCAGGGTGATGAGGGAAGGAGGGGTGTAGTCAATCATAGGGTGCTCCTTATCCAGGTCTTCCGCTGTTTTAAGGGTGTGCGCTTTGTACTGAGAAAAGGAAATAGACACTTAAGTTTAAAAGGATGCAGTTGCTGCTAGTGCATAGGACAATATTTAGATAAGAATAGTCAGTTTTAGGACCTCTATATCAACACCGCTGGGTTTCTGTAACAACTGAACCAAGAACAACCTACCTTAAATCGATCAGGAACATCTTGCTGGTTGAGAGGATAGAGCCTGACAAACTTGAAGCTCTCTGCCACCACATAGAACGGCTTATTATGGGCTTTAGAGCACACTGCCATCTGATAGGTGCCAATCTGTGACAGGAACATCAGAATTATTATGGGCTTTAGATCACACTGCCAACTGATAGGTGCCAATCTGTGACAGGAACATCACAATTATTATGGGCTTTAGAGCACACTGCCATCTGATAGGTGCCAATCTGCGACAGGAACATCACAATTATTATGACAGCACCTTAATGTAAGATTGTGTCATTACAATGTGTGTGTTGTGTGTGTCTTACTCACCTTATTAATAATGCCTCCACTCTCCACAACTCCTTCAGCTCCAACTATCACTAAGTCTACCTTTTCCACAACGTACCTGAGAAAGACAATGAAGATATTAGTGAAATATAAATACATAGCATCTTGAGCATTAACTGAGTACACTGACAGACCAGCAGTGAGTCAGATGTGAACTGTAATGTGGAAGAGGAAATCTGGTTTCTCAGATGAAGTGGTGAACATCTGGACTTCAATCCTCTCACCCCACTGCAGCATCGAGGATAACTGTGACTGGAATATTTAGCTTCCGTAGTTTCTCTGCCATCTGATTTCTGTGGAAATGAGTAATACAAGTTTCTATTAGGTGTGTTATCTCAAATTATAAAAGCATCTGATCCGTGGTGGCGTGATCTTAACCACTATTTTAAATAATGCATAGGAAATCAAAATGCTACCTGAAGATTTATGTTATGCCATGCTGACAAGGGGAAATTATCTGATACACTGCCCCAACAGTAGCCGTATAGGAATAAGGTTCACCAACAATCATGTCTCAAACATTTTTGATTACACTTACAACCCTCCTGTATGATGCGAAATTAATGCTGGTGTGAACACAAATGTCTTGACAGGCTTTTTCTAAACAGAGTTGTGTGGATACGTACCCTGAGGAGTCTGGTTGGGACTCTGTGACATAGACACTGAAGCGTTTCTTATCCGCTGCCACATTCTCCAGCACTTTCAGAACCACACGGGAGGATGAGTGGGTCAGGATTTTCTACGGCATCACCACAGCAGGACAGTATTAGCTCAGGAACAGATCCAACACTTACATCAAGATACTACTATACTGCCTCCCTGAGGTGAGACTCACCAGGGACTTCATGATTTAGTTAAATCACTATTTGAGATTATGCTTTAGCCTTTGGCTTGCTTAAAAACATCACATCAAAGGTGTGAACTTGTCAGTGCTGTATAATGGACTCTGAAAGCTACTGATTTGTCACAATAGTAGCCTTTCCATATTAATATCATAATGTTTGCTGATCCCCAACATCTCACCCCTTACGCCGGTCATAACAAAACAGTTGTGGAGGGAAAGGTGATTATACTCACAGCTCCATCTTTGATGAAATTGTGACAAAGTTTGGCCACCTTGTTTCTGGAGAGTGAAATCTTCTTCAAGAACAGTTCCCCTCTTTCAACCATCACCTTCTTGCACTGAGAGAGGTCCTGAACCATTGGAGAATGAACACCTCATCAATTTTCATCTGTGGTTTATCTACTTCTTAATACCAATTCTGGAACTCAGGACAATGTGGGCCAAACTGTGTGTTTGGGGGGGGGGGGGCACACGTGTGTGCTTGTATGTGGGTGAACTGGTGCTAACCGGATGTTCCAGTGATGTCAGGGTGATGAAGCGAAGGAAGAGCTCTCCTCCTGAAGACACGGCCACCGAGGAGTCAGCCTCCTGCAGGCAGCCAATGGCCCGTGTCATGTTCTCTCTCAGGCCATAGATCGTCTCACCTGTGGAAGTCGACAGACTCTCAGCAGTTACCTTACTACCAAATAGAATCACTGCAGATTTCAGAATGACAGAAACAGGGGGGCATTTTAAGCAGGCATTTTGTGCCTGTTTTGTGCTAGTGACTGCGTAAGAGTATGAGAAGTGGTGGTGACGAGGTACAGGTATCATCCAAGTCACATGGATTATCACTAACTTTGGTCTCTTTTCAGGAACGCCAGGAGAGAGCGTATTGCAGCCACTGCTGAGGCCACATCTGGATCTTGACTCATTTGAGTTCTGAAGTATTCAACCAACTCTGGTGACACAAAAAGTGAACAATTTGAATTTGTCAGACCTGTCAGAAGTAGCAATAATTCTTGGACGATAAACCCAGCAACTATCCTCAACAACAGACATTGGAATTGTGACATAAATGTTTATTTTATCATTTATGTGTTTAAATGATATTGCCCATTTTCAAACTGGCCTCATTTACAGACCATGTGAACACCAGCAGATGCTGTATGTATGAGGTAAGAATTTTGCGACAACTTAGCACAATGACACGTTCATACAGTTCAGCTTACCTCCTTCATCCATTTTGCACACCAACTCAGACACCCGAAAAACTGAAAAATAAAGTCGTATGTGGGATGTGCGACCTATAGACAGCCTCTGACACTAAATATTTAGCTAGCTGTCTGCTGTTAGCTTGCCTGCCATTACACTAGCTATAACGCTTGCTAAATTGCTGTAGTTTCTGACGCAATAGGGACCCCAGGTCAGACTCCTCGTAAACACTTTTCACTGAAATTCAAATACCAATTTTCTGGAAAGGTTATCAGTCAACGAGAACACACTAGATTGCTAAACAATTCTTACAATTCTGTTATCTACCAGCTGTGCTGTGTTCGGCATGTTCTGTGACTTTTTCGACTCATGAAGATGACGTCAGACTGACAACACCTAGTCGCCGCCATCGGTTAAAGCTGCAAACTGCTGTGATGGCTTCAGGTTTGTAGCTGTGGAACTTCATAACTAACTTCTGATTGATACTGGTTTCCTGGAAACCAAGGTTTCATCACGTAAAGAAATGCATACACTCCTTGACAGTGCAACAATTGTCGAGAAGCGGCATAACATCAATGCTGATTTAGTTCATCCTTGATACATAGTTAGCCAATTGGCTAGCCTTGGCCAGCTATTTGTTCTCTTGTAACTGAACTTTTATTCAATCAGTAATGTGTTTTGTTTACCCCTGTTTGTAGAAGAAGAAGTTAGTCTTCTGGTCATCGTATTGGACGTTAATCCAATATGGTGGGGACAGCAAGCGCAACGGGAACCAGAGGTTAGTTAACAAGCCATGCTGCACAGAACTAGCAAAGTTGCTATCTTGGTTTTCATCACAATCTGTGGAATGGCATAGATGCATTTAAATGCGGTCATTTGAAGGAAGATAGAGATACTGTTCAGTTTGGAACAGTAGGTGTAATTGGCGAGTTATTTTAAGCTACCAAATCTAGTCTCAGGCTTGGTGTGAATTGATACACAGATGTTCGGCTCACAATTGTAGAAAGGTCTTTCATTCTTGTATTCACTGTTCTCTGCCATCAATATCTGTAGCAAAGGCACTAATGATGTTATCTATTCTCTGTTCATTAGTTCACCCTGTCAAAATGCCTGGATGCTGTGATGGTCATGGCTAACTCCCACTTGATCATGACCAGGACCAACAAACTGGCCATCATTGCAAGCACCTGTCAGGAGAGGTAAGTCTTGTGAAGTATCTTTCTAAAAAAGATGAACCAGAACAATCACCTTTTTTAGGAAGAGTAACTACTTGATACAGTGATGGTGCATTTATCATGTGAACTGAATCTGAGGGATATGCTATCAATGAACTAGTGTTCTCACTCATTCTCTTACAAACTCTCTCTCTCTCTCTCTCTCTGTCTCTCTCCCTGCCTCCCTCATGCACTCCTTTTATCTCTCAGTCATTTCCTGTTTCCCAGTAAGAACTGGGATGACGCAACAGCAACCAGTGGCGATGGCAAATACGAGCTCCTATCAGTCGCGAATGACCTCGTCGCTGAGGAGATAAAGGGCCTCATGGCACGAAGTGAGTGTTGTAGTATTACTCAGTGGCTGTAGTAGGGACACACCATTGGGCAGACTTAGTCCAAAAGCATGATGCATCATTGAGAACCAATGTCAAATGGCATGTCCTTAATTCAGGTGCTATGAACAAACAATAATAACAACACACACACACACACACACACACACACACACACAGCACATTAAACTGTACACTGATGTTTGTCCAGTGCCTGAAAGTGTCCCTTGTAAATAAACAATGTAAATAAAATAAAATAACAACATCTTTTCTTCTTCTTTGAAAAGCGGAGGTGAAGGGTAACCAGACAGACACGCTGTTGGCTGGAGGACTTGCCAAGGCCCTGTGCTGTATCCTTTCATGACATATAGATCCTTTAAAACACGCACAAGGAAGTCAGCTTGCCTGCCATATTGTGTAATTTACATTTGTTTCATTTGTATTTTTACGATCAGAATAAAATATTTTGTGAAGAATGAACACATCTCTCCTTAACACTAGCATTCAGACATACACCGTATCTCTAAACAACTGGATGGTAACATTTTGCTAAAAGATACTGCGGGCATTACATTGTGTTTCAAAATCTAAATGTGAGGTGTGATGGTCTTTAGCATTGTGGCTAATTTTATTATTTATATTCCTTAGCTGGCCAGGACATGAAGTCAAGAATACTTGTAAGCCCCAACAGCAGTCACCAGAATGAATTACTAATGGTGCAAAACAGAATGGGAGGAATTATAACAGCTGTTTTCATTTTATGTTTATCAGGTGATCAAAGCAGCGGAAGACTGTGCTCTGCAGTACATGAATTTCATGAATGTAATCTTCGCGGCTCAGAAACAGGTGAGCGGTCACTCTTTTCCTCTCCATAGTTTGTCTTCCGTCATTGTGTTTTCATTCATCCCATTCTTCTTTTCTTCCTGTTTTTCAGAGTGTCCTTATAGATGCTTGTGTGCTAGACTCCGAATCAGGTCTCCTACAACAGGTGTGTCTCAACGCATCTTGTGTATCAAAACATTTTACAGCCTGGTGACATTCTCTTTTAAATATATAAAAACGTTATTTTGTAAAAAAAAATAAAAAAAAACATTCTGATTTTGAGTACATTTTACGAGGTTTTGTTGGATCTTTCCTTTCAGTGAGCACCACCACCTTGCTTCATAGTACTGCCTCTCTTAATTGCGGCCTACACGCCTTTGTTTAGTAGATCTTGATGTACAAAACTTCAACCCCCTTTTTTTGTTTCTTTCAGGCTTGTGACATAACTGGGGGGTTGTATCTCAAAGTACCACAGAAGGTCGCCCTCACACAGTATTTACTGGTGAGCATCTGCAATGAGATGTTAGCATACGTTACCATAGAACCAGTACATGACTGTAGAAGTTGTCACATGATCTGTCATATGGACAGTTTGCAATGATTACTTGCAAGCTGTGCTATGGCCTTAAACACACTCCAGCTCAGGCCAGTCAAAGTGAGGCAACAGACTCAATGTTTGAGCAAATACAGCTGGCCCATCACACACACACACTCACTCACTCACTCACTCACTAAATGCAGAGACTATAGCCGCATTGGCAAAAATCATAGTGATGTTGGAGGTTTTATGTTGTGTTCCTCTTCTATCAATGCTGTCGTTTCTATGTAGTATTGGTCTTGTACACATTTCACAGCCTATCACAGCCTACAGAAATGGTATTTTTAATGGTATGCCTGAAGCCTAAGTGTGTGGTCCACATGAGGGCTGCTGGTTGAGCCTGCATGTTGTCTCTGTGTTGCCAGTGGGTGTTCCTGCCCGACTCTGAACAGCGCTCCCAGCTGGTCCTGCCCCCTCCGGTCCACGTGGACTACAGGGCTGCCTGCTTCTGCCACCGCAACCTCATCGAGATCGGCTACGTCTGCTCCGTCTGCCTGTCCAGTAAGTTCTCAGTGTAACATGACATTTACTAGAGCATGTGTGAGGGAGAGTCAACCAGAAAAATGCTATCCAGGTATCTACTCCATCTACTCACAAGTAGCTTTTAGATATTGATTCGTTTTCTCCAGTAGAAAGGGAATGGTACTTCAAGGGGAGATAAGAGCCTGTTTTTTTTTAACGTCTTTTAGTGCATCGATCATTTATTCAAATCTTTCTGGTCCTTTTAGTATTCTGCAACTTCAGCCCGATCTGCACAACATGCGAGTAAGTACACAATGACATATCATTATATAATATTATACGTATATAATACACAATGACATGCTCCCCCATCACTGTCGCACTTGTTCCAGTGACATTCATGTCATTCATTTTTGTCTCTGTGTCCAAATCCTAGAACTGCCTTTAAGATCCAGCTGCCCCATATGGTGAAGGCCAAGAAGAAGAAGGTTAGGCCCGTGACGTGACGTGACTCCATGCGGCCACCTTTCTGGTGTTCCCACCAAAGGACCTTTTCTTGTAATTCCAATGCCCCAACACCCGATGGCTCTCAGTGTAGGAGGCCAATATTCCTGAAACGGTTTAAAGGTGTTGTCATGGACTATTTAAAATGACTCAGCCAGCTAAGAGGGGTTGGATAATGTTTTCTATTTTTACTGTACTACCCACTCCTTAGTTAAACTGAACTGAAAGTATGCCTGTACACACTCACTCACACACACACACAAACACACAAACACACACAGCAAATAGGCCATTTGGTCATATTTTTAAGTCTGTCTACATGCTTGAGCAATGGGGAAGTAATAACTGCCACGTGTCAAGAGGAAACCTTCACTGGATTCTTTTTCCTGTTGTTGTTGTTGTTGTCAAGATACTTGACGACCTCGTTTTACGAGCACGCCTCCCCCTGGCAGATCAGATTGCGGCCCGAGAGCTGATCTACTTTCTCCGCTTGCCAGTATGCTGTAAACGATCGGTCCAGACGGGGCATTTATTACGACACATGTCGGTCGTAATCTGTAAGCTCTGTTGGGGGAAATGATTTGTTTGTTCATGTCTGGTCATTTGTATTTTAGTTGTCATTGATCATTCTCATTTTGTACAAAAAAATAAATAAAATAAAGAATTCTGAAAGTGAAGGCTACACTGATGAGAAAGACATTTAATCTCATCAGTCACAAAGACCAAGCCTGGGAACGTATAAATCAAGTCATGTCATCAAGTCTTTTTTTTTTTTTCTTGCCTCGTTAACCGACACAGGCACACAAAGCCAAGATATGAGTTGACTCCATGCACTTTACATATCTTATCAGATAGGAGAAAACTACTAATGACAATTTCAGGAAAATATTAATGACAACTTCCTGGCTACTCCTGAAAAGTGATATTGTGGCGTTGTAAAGGAAGTTCTCTTCAGGGCCGGCTGAAGGAGAAGATGCTTGTTGCCAGGAAGCGGGATGCTGAGTGGTTGTGCTAGCAACTTGAGTCAGTTGCCGACAGGCTGCGGGCCTTCTGGGAAGGCATGTGAATGCTGAATGAGTGTGGCTACAGGAAGCTCTCCCATACCCCTGCCAAGCTCCTTCCAGGCAGGGTGACAATGCACAAGAGACCTTTCACCAGAATACCAGCCTCGGCTTTGTGTCCTGGTGTTACGGGCTGAAGGAGTGTTTTGATGACACCGATGATGTCATTGGCAGCTTTTAGATGCACAGCCCCACCAGCCAGAGTGAGGCTGAGGAATACAATGATTAAATAGCCTACTCTGTCATTAGAAAGGTCAACGTTACAACCAGAAACCTTTTCAGAAGGCTGTTTTGTAGATCTATGGAATATTTAAGGAGAAGTTTCTGCAACACCCATTCCATGATATTAGTCACTTTGATTTCATAAATAGACGCTTTTCTATTTTAGTGTTCTATTTCTATTTTTAATCTGTATAAGGTAAAACCTTATTTTTCCTTGGACGTTTTCCTTATTACGCTGTTTCGCCACCAGGGGGCAGAGTAGACCAGCGAATTTGCTGGTCTTTGTCTGCTTTCTCCTCTGCAACTGCTACTTGAGTGTGCTTCTTCTCACACAATAGAGGCCCTTTGTCCTTGGATGTGTATGCTTGCACCTAGAGCCCAAGGCAAAGGCACAGCTAATCTAAGGGAGGCTCATATGCACCCATTTTTGCACAATTTTATTGCACTAAAATAATTTAAGAATTCTGAGTTCAAATATCACGTCTAATTTTAACACTGGGATCTTAATGTGGTATGACCGTCTGCGTACAGCATGCTGGACAGCTGTAAACCCGCAGAATGGGAAACAGGACGTGGAGGTCAGATTACAGTGTACACTAATGGACCCAACCCTGTTGTGTGTGGGTGAGTACCACCAGAGATGGTTAGTCACCCGGCCCATCTCTGTTTAGCACGACACATGGCGAGCCTGTGTAATTGTGTGTGTGTGTGTGTGTGTGTGTGTGTGTGTGTGTGTCTGGCCACGTGTCCGTGTCAGTGATGGTAGTCGTGCAGATTGACTTCTAATCGACTTTCGGTCCGGTCCAGCGTGGATTGTGCTCTATCTCTTCGCATTCCTTCCATTATGACTCATTAGCCCTCTCCCTGGTCCCCAGCGTGAGCCCTCTGTTCTGCCACCCTAATGCTGAAGCGCACCAGTCAGTCTGAATTATGCACATAAACAGCTGAATGAGGGCCGAGGCCCATTTTAGTCCTCCAGCATTGCATGGCATCCTCCTTCTGCAGTTACCAATGTCCATACTGTAGCCGGTGCTTTTTGTAACCCTATGCTGTGACCACTGGCCAGTTCTCGGCCCCTATTTTATGACCACTGGGCAATTGCTGGATCTTGCACCATTCAGGGCCGAACCACGATTCAATTAGCCTACCTACAATTTCTCTTTGGGCCTTTTACTGTTCATGTGTGACAAGGAATGCAAAAAGACATGCATGTCAGCCCCTCACATTCAGATAAGTGTGATTGACATCTGTGCCCGTTGCTTTGAAAAGCCTCTGGTTCACTGTGTTCCTGCCCTAGAATTGTGTGCATGCAATTTCATTTCCAATGACAAAAACACCATGTGATGTTCTGGCTCACTTTGAATCCAATTTCATCCTTCTGGGTTGCTAAGTGGTCTGTGGAACATCATTTCAAATGCCGATTTTTTTCCCCCTTTAAACCTCATATTCCTGGTTTATTTGAGGGACTATCTTTGTCGGGTACAACCTGAACCAGTCAAGGCATATTTACCAAAGAAATCTGAGCGTCTTTCCTCTTTTAGCCTGCAACCTTCCAAGGGGAGGCCACAGTGTATGAAAGCCATGCTCAAACATCAATCACTGTGTTTCTCTGCCACTAGTTGTTATTATTTTCACACCAGACCCTGCTATTGCTTTGATCTCAAACCTCTCAGTATCTCATTCATGATCTTTAAAGCATGCATTAGATTGCATGGATCTGGGCTATGCTACCAGGATATAGGAGACTTCAGCAGTCAGCAGCCTGCAGTCTGATAGTGTCATAGATGGCCTACCAGGCCCGGTCACTCACTGTACACCTTAGATACTGTTCTCTAGGGAACATTATAATGATTTAATCTTGGCCTCATACCTAACATATTTATGCTGGTTAGGTCACATCAATCCTCACTGTAGCAAATACTTTGTCTGTGAGCCTGCTGTCATTCAATCTGCAAAACATTCCTGAAGAACAAGCAGAAATCTGAAACATTAGATCTGTGTGTGTGTGTGTGTGTGTGCGTGTTGGTAGCTATCGGGCGCTTTCTCTTCTCCCCAGTAATGTGTGTGAGCGCTGAAGAGCAGGGTGTTTGAGGTCAAGGCAGAGAGGAAGAGTGAAGGGGAAGAGACAACCTCACCTTTTACAGGAAAGCCATGCAGGGGGCTTTCATGCGTCTCACTTTCAAGAAAAGGAAACCAACAGCTCATAGAAAACCGTGCTATAGCTTAAGGAAATGGCCGCTAGTCCAGTTCCTGGTAAGAGTCAGCTCAGCTCAGCTCCACTGGCATTTATCATATATATTGTCATATACATTTATCATATAAATTATATAATTATGACATAAGGAAGATGTGACATAAAGGGCATGTTAGTATATATCATGCACAATGTATAAAACCTTAAACCTTTGAGAGAGGAGAGGGAAAAACAGGTTAGCGATGTGGAGAGTACCCTGCAGAAGCACTTTGGAGTAGCAGGCTGGTGTTAATGAATTCAGACCAAAAGTTCTCGTTTTCCAGTGAGGTGCAAAGCAGGTGCGATAAGCCAGGGCAGTTCAGCCATCTTGGTCAAAGTTTACTTTTCTGCAGCAGAAGTGAAAAGTGTGGCCGTGGTCTGTGGTGAAAGTACCTCACACACACACACACACACACACACACACACACACACATTCTTCTCACTTACACAAGAAGTGAGCGCTGGAGCCGGTTAAATGTGCTAATGGTTCTCCCCAGGTCATTTCTTCTCACTCTGACTTTTCGCAGCCTTTTTCCATGTTTGCTTGAAATGTGCCTTTCCTTTGGGCAAAAAGGAGTGGGATTTTCACAGTAAATGGCAGTTTTGTGTGATATGACACCATTGCTTATGACTTTGACCACGTCAGAACTGAGCAAGGCTCTCCAGCCCTTAGAGACTGTTTTTTTTTTTCCAGTGCAGGGACTTCCCCATATTGCACCTAAAGGCCCATGATGACCGCCCTCAGGCAGCCACACAGCTGCTGGACCAAATCACCCACGGACAAGAGGAAGCAAAGGCTGCACTTCCAGTCAGTGCTTCTTTGACATCATCAAGAAAACATGTCTCTTTGTATCTTTAACTCCTCTTTACCTGTGTTGTAAGTTGCTTTTGACAGAAGCGTCTGCCAAAATACCATAAACATAAACTATAAGCTACTGTGTGGATTAACTTAAGAGATGTTGAATAATGTGCTTTTTATTAGCCATTAGCATTCCTGGCAGGCTGACCCCAGAGGAGGAGGACTTCCCCAGCAGAAGGGGGCCCTGGCTGGGGCGAGCGGGGGCTGCCCAGAGGAGACAGGAGTCGGGTGGTCTGAGTGGCGCAGCTGCCCTTCCAGAGCTGTTATAACCTGAGGGGCTGGTGGGGCCAAGACAGCCAGCGCTGCAGCACTCTCCCTGCTGCCCTCAACACGCTGCCGGCTCAGATTTCACAGCCCACATACACACACACACACACACACACACACACACACACACACACACACACACACACACACACACAAACACACATACCCACATACACAGAAGAAGTTCCACACACACATACACACACTGAAACACACACTGAAACACACACAAAGAGGGTTTAGTGAGTCACAGTAAAAGCAACCAACAACAGCCTACCGTTTGAGGCCTCGGGGGAGAGGTGACTCAGGCCCTGGGCTGGCTGTGAGCACCCTGCTTTGTGGATGGCCAGCAGCGCCTCTGAATAGGGAAGGGAAGGCCAACGAGGGGGCTGTTCTTCCCTCTGCCGGGACCATCTGCCTGCCTGGATGCAGCAGTGGCTCTGGAGGAAGTTGCTGGGTCATGCTGAAACATGAGCCAAGGGCACTCTCAACAGAAAGCCATTACTCACCCAGTGCTGGAGCTGAGCTCATTAGCTGTCTTCAGCTCGCATGGAGTGTCTACCTGTAGTTATGTATATCCATCCATCTATCTATCTATCTATCTATCTATCTATCTATCTATCTATCTATCTATCTATCTATCTCTCTGTCTACAGTGTAAATCGTATAGCATAAAACCAAACATATGGTTTCTGGGATTCCTCCTGCCCAGTGTGCTATAGCAAGCATGTCAGATGCGCATGTTTGTCCGGTTATACTTCTAAGCGCTTTCTTCTTTATTCTTTTTTTGGAGTCTTTCTCCTCTAAGACTTGGATGGCGAAGCTGACGCGAAGAGCGGAGTAGTCGTTGAGTTCAAGCAGGGTTCAGGGTTCAGTGTTCAGCGCACCTCTCTCACTTGAACAGCTATCTGCCACCCGGATCAGCGCTGACACTGCATATGTTAGAGAGAGATTTGTTTGGTATTCTGCCGATGCCGATGTCAGCCTCATTACTGTGGTGTGATATCAGGGCACTGAAACCTGGGGTGACTCATGCCTGTCATTGTGTGTGCCCTTTGCAGGCAGGAGAGAGAGAGAGAAAGAGAGAGAGAGAAACACACTCGCCCCCACATCCTTACTTCTGTATTTGAGCATACAGTATCAATTCAGCATAGTTGTTGCAACAACCCCACAGAAGTGAATCTGACACTAAAATCCAGTCATTTCACCTGGGGGGGGGGGGGGTGGTTTCCAGCAGAGAGACATAAAGAGAGAGAGGAGAGGAGAGGAGGAACGAAGCTTCTGAAACTATCCCTGCACGTTTTGATCGTGCTGACCCACTTGAAAGAAGGGGTTATTTGGAGCGCGATGGTGAAATCAGCAAAAATGAAACACAGCAGTTGTAAGACTCAGCGTGCAATCTTGCACAGCAGTGCTTTCTTTTCTCGATTGTGGTCCACAGAGCAACTAAACTTAGGACCTCGTGTGACATTGAAAACGGAGAGTGGCTGTATGGGGCTGTCAGGGAGGCTGTTGAACACCATCTGCAGTGAGATGTATCAACTTTAAAATCTTCTTCATACTTTTAAAGCCATCCACAACCTTGCCCCTCCTTACCTGTCTGACCTCCTTCACACTGCCACCTCCACCCGCTCCCTCAGATCCTCCTCTTCCATCCACCTAACTGTCCCCTCTGCCCGGCTTACCACCATGGGGAGCAGAGCTTTCAGCCGCTCTGCTCCCAAACTCTGGAACTCACTCCCACCTGACATCCGAAACATTGACTCCTTCCCTCAGTTCAAATCCTCTCTCAAAACCCACCTTTTCAGGATTGCATTCTCACTGTAGTTGCCATGCTGTTTTTACTTGCACTTTTAATTTTATTTGTTTTGTTATTTGTTTGCTCCTGTTTTAAATTGTAAAGCGTCCTTGAGTGACATGAAAGGCGCTGTGAAATAAAATGTATTATTATTATTATTATTATTAGATGAGGGATTGTGGGATACTGGGGGATGGCATTTCGTAACTCACAGGACTGCTCATCTGAGCCCCACATCATTAGTCAATAACATTTTATTTAGAGAGACCATCACAGGCAGTCAGCAGTCTAGTACATACTTGAGAGACCATCACAGGCAGTCAGCAGTCTAGTACATACTTGAGAGACCATCACAGGCAGTCAGCAGTCTAGTACATACTTGAGAGACCATCACAGGCAACAGGTCCAGTCAGCAGTCTAGTACATACTTGAGAGACCATCACAGGCAGTCAGCAGTCTAGTACATACTTGAGAGACCATCACAGGCAGTCAGCAGTCTAGTACATACTTGAGAGACCATCACAGGCAGTCAGCAGTCTAGTACATACTTGAGAGACCATCACAGGCAGTCAGCAGTCTAGTACATACTTGAGAGACCATCACAGGCAGTCAGCAGTCTAGTACATACTTGAGAGACCATCACAGGCAGTCAGCAGTCTAGTACATACTTGAGAGACCATCACAGGCAGTCAGCAGTCTAGTACATACTTGCCAGTATTGTCAAGACAACTGAGTGCTGGCAATGGCCCATGGCGTCACTGAGGCATATCATAAGCTTATCTTCCCAAATAGAGCTTTATGTTTTTCTTTCTTTCTTTCTTTCTTTCTTTCTTGATCCAATCACCTAAAAGCAATCATCTAAAAGCCATTTAATCCTCGGATCATTAACAAACGAAGGGTTAATTGCACCACGAGACTGTGCCCCTCGGTTGGCGCTCTCTTTGAGGTTCTTCTAGTTGTTTGGTGACTCGTGATGGTCGGCGCTCTCATCCTAACCACATCAGTCAGGCATAGAGTTCACCTGTGCCGGGTTTTTTTCTTCTCCCCAGAACTACACTGCTGAGGATGCAGGTGTTTTCTAACGCTGGTTAGCAGAAGAAGAAGAAGAAGAAGAAGAAGAAGAAGCATGCATGATACAGCAGCTGGGGAAACAATAATAGCACTGAACAGAGCAAACGCAGCTGTTTTGACCTTCAACGGCTTGTCAGCCCCATTTAAATGAAATGATTTCTTGCCATGGCTCATAATAGTGGTGGATCAAAGACAGAGAGCGAATGGGTTTAGATGAACGCCCTGTCACTCGTCACATCGGAGGCTGGCTGTTTGACTAAGAGCACAGAGACGGTGCTGCCGTCGCTCCCGGGCATGTTCAGTCACAGCCACTCTTTTCATGTGACCCACAAAGCACTTGGGCAAACACTCCTGCATACTCATACCGTAAAAACACATACACCGGCAAGGTAGAGCCTGGTAGACGTGCGTTTTTTGATGCCAGGGCGGGCGGGGGGATTGGTAGGTAGTGGCTTTATCCTGTTTTTTGGTAACCACATGACACGCTTTGCGAGTGTGTCAGCTGCTGTTCTTAATGAAACTGAATCTTGGAGTCAGCAGGAGGCAGCCCCTGCTGCAGTAGGGGTGGGTGCCGGGAAGGGGGGGTGGGGGTAGAGAGGGGCCTGGCTGGAGCTTTGGTGCCCAAGCCGGCGCTGGTCCAACAGGTGCCGCGGGTGGCAGAGCTGGCTTATCCATCTCCAGAGCTCACCGCCGCGCTCTCTGTCTCCCTCTCTCTCTCTCTCTCTCTCTGTCTCTCTCTGTCTCTCTGTCTCTCTCTCTATCTCTCTGTCTCTCTCTGTCTCTCTGTCTCTCTCTGTCTCTCTCTCTGTCTCTCTCTCTCTCTCTGTCTCTCTCTCCCTCTCTCTCCCTCTCTCTCCCATCTCTCTCGTTCTCTCTCTCTCTCTCTCTCTCTCTCTCTCTCTCTCTCTCTCTCGCCACCAGTAGTCTCACCTGCCTCTGCGCGAGCTCTCCCAGAAATCTGCTGTGCTGCGTTTCCCTCGTAATCCCCCGGCTCATCCACAGGACGTGATTTATCAGGCATCTGCCAGGACCCAGTCGAGAGCACTGCTGCCTCAAGTACAATCTCTCGGGGGAAGCCAATCTAAGTCCATCTTATTGGTAATTCAATTGAATTGTTCTGAGCCACTCACACAGAATAACCTTATTATGAATTAAAGGACTTAGACATCACACATTGCCAGACTGCCAACCCAAACACGGGCTGCAAAAAGATTACGGTGTCTCTTTCGAAGTGTTTTAAAGACCTTTTGAATCATTTCATTTTCCAATATTACTTTAGAATCTGCTGAATTCTGTCGTACATTCCCCAAAATGATTTCGTAGAATGACAGCACAGCATTTCCTGCCTGACTGTCAGTCACCGAGCACCCCGCAGCCGAGAGACGCAGGGGAAGACCAGACCAGAGTGCCTCGCAGCTCCTGCATGTTCTTCGTGTTCTTCGTGTTGTTCCCCTTTGCCCTGAACTGGCCCCTCTGTCCCAGACAGTGTGAGTTGTCAAAGGTCCAGCTGGTTTTGTGAGTGTGCTGTGCTGTGCTCCAGCTGGTTTTACACAGTGAACCACAGTACTGCAAGTCTGCCTTCTGTGTAGCACATCTGATGAAAGATAAACTCAGAGAGAGAGAGAGAGAGAGAGAGAGAGAGTGTTAAAGAGAACGAAAGAGAGGGCACCTCTGTGAACATTTCAGTTTAACTGAGAGCAGTTCAGCGGCATATTAAACCCAACGCCAACAGAGAGTTCCTTTCCTGCTGTACTTAGCCATTTATATTTCACTTGGTTGCAAAACCTGTAAGAAATGTGTCCACGCCGGTTTACCCAGACTTGCAAACATGCAAATATGCAGTTCATAGCAATGACTCAGTCCCTTTCATGTTAGTCATACCGTAGAAAACATTTGAAGTTTAATCCTAAACTTTCTTTGTGTGGTATATTGACATTTGCATTCTGCATTAAATACCAAACTGCATTCTCAATGTGAGATAAAAGGAATCCATAGGTTGAGCTATGTGCTCTTTTGTGGCTTCAGTCGTATGCCTTCAGCTTGACCTAAAAACCCTGTTTGTCTCAGTTGGATTCCGTCTGCCCGCATCTATAAAAACACAAGCAAAAGTATATTTAGTCTACTAGAGGTATTTAAAGGTGGGAATACCCCAGGTAAGGAACCTTTATCCCTATACATAGAACTCGGCAGCTAAGAATATTCTGGAATGTTCCTGGTAACTGAAAATAGCTTAATCTCATCATCCCTAACCTGTCTGCTTGTTATCTAACTTGATGCTGTTGTGAAAGTACTCACACTTATCTAATCGAGTTTCCAGACTGGCCCACATTCTCGCCCTCGTCCCTCGTAGGGCCCATGTGCCCTCACTGTAAAGTTCTCCGCCAATTAAGAGATTTTTGCGCAGGAATGTTCCGGCTATTTCCAGAGAGAAGCACCAAAAAAAGAAGCTTGTGCTCGTTTCTGTCCCCTTTTGTGCCACCAAGGTTTACATAAACAGAGGTTTTGATTCCTGGCAGCACAGCATATGCCAAGAAGATATTAAACCCCCCCCCCCCCCCCCCCCATGTCTTAATGACGTAAAAGCATTTTTGTCTGTTTCAATGTTAGTTGTTTCACAGCGTCCCCTTGTGTAAGTGCCACCAGACTAAGGAACATATTCACTCAGAAGGCTTGAGCATCCCGCTTGAATGGGACGCGTTTGTACATTGCACTGTGCATCTGGAGTAGAATCTGAAATGTGGAGTATTTTCCACGCTCGGAGCGAGTACTCCTGAAAAGCCGAGACGACCAAACATCCCCAGCACGCCTGGAATGCTTCGTGCAGACTGACTGCCACAGCTGCGGCGCGGAACAATACCGCACCCGCGCACCACACCAAAGCCAACCTTTTCAATCAGTCTTTATCACCAGCAGCGTGCAGCAACAGCTGGACACTTTAAAGAGGAGACCCCCCCCCCCCTCCCTCTGAATCTGGCCTCTGTGGTTCTGTTTGGGTGTGTGTGTGTGTGTGTGTGTGTGTGTGTGTGTGTGTGTGTGTGTGTGTTGGGGGGGGGGGGGGGGGGGGTATATGCGTGCGGGCACACGCGCCACCATGCTTTTAGTTTCTTTGAAGACTCACGCTGCGCCTCTTTTGACGGAGTCATGCTGGCAGCTCTTGAAGGGCATTTCATGGCTCTTTACGTGCAGTTGTTCCAGCGCTGCGAGGCGATGAGTCGACGTGGCGCTCGGATCGGGGGCTTCGCGCACCTGTTCCGACGGGTGTCCTTCGAGGAGTCGGTCAACACAGGACCCCTCCCCTCCCCCTTTGCCCCAGAGAACCTTCTAGATGGAGCCATCCCTGATCCAGACCCACCCAGCACATTACGGGGGCATTACAGTATACAGGCCCAGGAGCAACTGCTTGATAAAGATACAGAATGGCATACCTCTCTGGGCCTTCTAATAGCCTGACAGTCTAGTCCCTCTGGAGCGGGAGCGAGTGCTTGACTCACCAGGTCCAGATACTGAATCGGTGAGGCGGCCCCACACCTGTCCCATCTGTTGTGCAGTGTAACTCCCTCGCGCTACATTTGAAAAGGCTGCTATTCTATCTTACCAAAGCTGATGATGTTGTCAATGAGGTCTACACACTATGCGTTTTCACAGTGGATTTTAGATGACAGTGATTACAATCTCAACGCCATTAAGTTCCACAAAATGTGCCGTACATACAATACATGTGGATGTGTGCCAAATGTATTGAGTTTGAGAGCTGTTCGTGCAGAAGAATGTCCTCTCCCACGAAGGCCTGACCAAAAACAGCAGCAATTATCTGTCAGTACAGACACCCATACACACAGATGTGTCAAGCCATCTCCGCTGTGCTGTCAGTGGAGATAAGATGAGATCAACTTTTATTAGTCATGCTAACGAGTCATGCTAGCGAGTCATGCTAGTGAGCCCTGGCCTATTGTTTTGTCCTTGTATGAACTTCCTGTGTGTGGTCCCTCACACCCACCTGTCTGGAGCCAGCCTGATCCCTCAGCACGTCGCGTCACCAAGCAGCAGAGCAGAGAGGTGGGCAGAGCCACGACGCCTGGGCTACTGCCAAGGGGACCTCAAATGCAGGCAGAGGCAGAGGTTAAACGGAAATTAGTCACGTAAGGGTTGGAAGAAAGGCCGTTGAACATTCCTCTTCTTTCCCCTAGCTATGCAGGTGGCGTAAATAATCTCTGTCTCTGAGTGTTTACACTTTGACATAAACCATGGCAACGCTGACACACACGGATCTGCTTCACAGACCAAAACATTGCCCTTGGTTCCCCATCCCCCGCCTCCTTCAGATCCAGCAGGCTTATGTGATGGAGGTGTGTGTGTGTGTAAATGTGTGTGTGTGTGTGTGTGGGGGGGGGGGTTGTATACAGTGTTTATGGGTGAGACCCTAAGATAGCATCTCTCTTTTCTGTCCTTTTTTTTTTCAGGTCACTTGCTTTGATGCATACGCTTTGGTGGTTTTATTCAACCTGTCTGTGTTGTCGCCTGTCTTCTGTGTCACCATGCGCACCCCGCAGTACAGGCAGAGAATCTGGGCCACGGTGACGGACGCTGCAAATAAAGAGGTCAATCAACTGCACGGGTAACGCACCGCCACATCTATGTATTGACCCACTTTCACACATCCTGCATCTATTCTTCTGTGCGATCCG
>NC_045169.1:4505689-4518189 GCF_900700415.2 Clupea harengus
CTCTTGGTTGGAAAACGAAAGAAAACGGCGGGGGTGAAAAATGAGTTGAAACTGCAGTCATACAGCGAAAGGCTCAAGGGGCTTTCCTGCGATGAAACCTCTGATTTCAAAAATGTAGCTGAACAGCCAATCAGAGTGATCTCACAGGTGATGAGCTCCAGCACGCTCAATCGGCCGAACAGCTGCCGACAGGGGTCAGACTAGTGCCAACGGTGTAGGATGCACCGCAAAAACTAGGGCCACAGATCCTCACCGGCGGCCAACTGTCTGGCTGGCGTGGCACGGGCTTAAAGTACTTAACTTCAACTCTCTCCATTGTTGCTACTCAGTCCAATGGCACTGTCTATAGGTTTTGATCAATATACAGGACACAGTCAGTTACACAGGGGTTTCTATGAATCATAATGGATCTCTGTAGTGTAAATCAACCAATCAACCAATCAACCAATCAATCAATCAAATGAGGTGACCATATTGCATTAGATCAATTGGCACATCAATGAAGCAGCAGCCATCAGCCCCAATCTTCTGAATGTATTTTACAGTAAAAACTACAGTACCCATCTACATTATATTCATACTGTAAACCCACCTGGCTTCCTCAGACCAGTATGATTGTTGCCTTCACAATGATGTTATAGTGGACCATAATTCAGTTTATATTCCTACTATTTGATTTGACTGAGTTATAAATTCGGTGGTCTACCATCCTTTATTAACAAACATTAAAAACATTGAGACGTTAGGAAATACCAAATAACTATCAAAGCTTGATAACCTAGCACATGGTCACAACTGGGAAATAATTGCATGACTTTTTTGTATTTGTGATATATATATATATAATAGATATAATATATAACAAAGTATAATTTCATTCCAAGATTGGGCTATACACTGTGAGGGTTTGTAGTCATCTATGGCCACTGACTGGCCAACATGATTGAATTAATTTCTACAGTTTGCCTTTGATTAACAAAACAAGTAACGGCTAATGTTCATGATCACAGCAGGCAGCCTGCGCTTCTCTGGCCACTTCATCATCCATAATATGACATGTTGTTCTTATGTAAAACATGTCAACAACATGACAAACTGTGAATAAAAACAAACTTCATGTAAACACGATGGTGACGCCACAACTGCTTACCTGCCATCTGACACGCCCGGGCACTTAAGTCTGCTGGAGATCTGTGTTTCTAACATCTGCATATGTGTAGGAAACACACTTAATATGCCGTGGAGTTAATCTACTGCATAGGATAATCCCACCCTGTCGTTGTCCACTCCCCTGCATTGTTTATTACCAAGCATACTCTCTCATAACTCATTACTGCTGTTTTAGCCATTGTGATTTGGTGTAAGCTGTTTGTCTTGCCGTGGTTGTTTTCTGAGGGGAAAATAAGGGATAAAGAGCTTATTCTTCAGCCTGCGTAAAATCTATTGTCACACACTGTTATCAAGCTAAACTTAGTGTGCTCCCCTGCCCGGGTTTATAGTAATGCTCCACTTAAATGGGAGTCAGGGAGTTTGAGAAGACAGAGTCACCGAGAAACTTATAAGAACCGATTGATCAGTAGTGATAGTAAATGACACACACCCTCTGCCTAAAAAAACTTGGATTTTAAGTATAGAGTAAGTAATGGAAAGGTATGAGCCAATAACAGTGTGATGTGTGGCTTGTTCCCAATCATGCATTTGGATTATGCATCTGTCTGTTGGGTCAATCTGGTTTGGTTTGTCGCATCAACTTCGTCTTACTTTGAAGATTCTGTACCAAATACTTTCGCTGCCCAACAGAGTGTCCACAGACGATTTGTACATGTTTTACGTACGTATCTGTGCGAATAGATGCAGGTGATAATGTGCATTGGCATACCATCACAACAGTCAAAGTTTCAAGATGAGTGAGAATGGACGTGCACTCTCTCTGAGTTAGCTGAGCAGCGCTGTAAAGAAAAAACAGACTCAGTTTGTCCCATGAGGGCCTCTGTTGTTCTTGCCCTCACATCTGATCCTCAGGTTCATAATCCTAGGAGGCAGCCCACATTCTGAACAAAAAAGGTCTGTGGTAAATATGACAAAGACGTTTACACTGTTGGTCTGAAAAAGGGACGAAGAGGTCCTCGGGACAAGAGAAATGTCTTTCTCAACTGGCCCAAGTTCATGTAACAATGTCAGCAATGTGAGAGGACCCCTGAAAATATTGCCTTCTATTTACACCCATTATATGTATGTATTTACAGCTGTATTTACATTCGTCTCATGTGACTGGCGATCTCTCTGTTTCTTTTTTTTTCTCAAATGGTAGAATGTAAGTGTATGCATGCCTCATGCAGAGAGAGCACTCACTCTATTACCAGGGTGACGTCTCTCACACACATGAATGTTTCATGTGCAGCTTTACTATGAATGCAGCGACTGATCCTCATTGCATATTGAGCATTTTTTGGGTGTAATTGGCACAGACTGGCGCTGTTGTCCGTGCAGAGGCTTTCGAGAGCGGGCGAGGAGGCGACATGGGGGTGGGGGGGGGGGGGGGGGGCGTGCGGGGTGGTTTACATAAAATAGTGTTCGCCCCATTTCATCATGTGGTCAGTGAGTTTCTAGTCCTCAAGATGAAGAGCGTGTTTAGAGAACAGTTTGAAATGCCTCAGAGTTACAACACATGGCTCCAGTTGGTGTCATATTTTTCTAATGATGCGCTCGTGCAGTCCACTTTATTCAGAGTGGCCAAATCGAATAGAGAATGAAATGTACTTGGAGCATCTCATAGCCGAGGACCATTCAGCTGCTCGTTGTGCAGAAAATTCAAAAGGTGCCGTCTCTGTTGTGACTGTCAAAATAAGCCTCATCACGCAATTTCCGCAAAACATTCGAACACAAAGAGAAACTGTTCGAAACTAAAACAAGAGATGTGAGAAAAAAAACTCTGTTACAAACACTGAGCAGCTTTGCAGTAATCTCCAGCAAAATAGAATCCCTAAAGAGCAAATAAGGGAGGACACTTTAAAAAACTTTCTTAAATAACACAAAGACACTGATTCCATCTGGGTTGTTTGCCGCAAGAGTTACTGTAATCTGATGGAGGGATGTTTATGCATCTGCTGGAGGGGAGCTTTTGTTTCCCTCTGTTTGTGCCATGCTCCGTGTCATAATCTAGCTATCCGGATTAACAGCTTGTATTTGACGTGTTTATCTCTGCGGTAGCGACCGCATCATTACCATCTACCTGTGCTGGGGGGCCAGAGAGACAGAAAACAGAGGAAGCTGCTTTGCTTATGGTATTTAATTTGCGGCAGTTTGCGATTGCCTGGTTTCTATGGGGGCCCCGGCACTGTCACTGGGGAGGTTTGCCTGGATTATGGGAGATTCTCCTTAGCAACAGCATGCATTGGCGGGGTTACAGTGCAAACACCCTCTTCTCCCACACACACATCATGTACAGAGATGTGGAAACTATAATTCCCTCAAGGACTTATTGGTCATTTCTGAGAATGAGAATAACATCCTGGGGGATTTCAGGCATCCCCTTGGGTGTTTTGCTTGGGGACCTAGTTTGTTTGTTTGTTTGTTTGTTTAAGAAAGAATGGGTGCCAATGCAGGAAAAAATAAAATGCATCAGTATATTTATTTGTATTTATATATACATTTATATTATGCAAACACATCTGTTATATATTTATAAACCCATTTTTTATATACTAATGACTAGAATTTCAATTTTTTTTTCCTAATTTAGCAAGTATTCTGAATGGCAAAAATGGCAAAAAATATACTACAGTAATACTCCTACATTTTTGTTTTGTTCTACAACATCAAACGTTTCAACATCAATATCTGTTCATTTACACGTTTACAAATGGGTATTTGTCGTCTGCATGTATTTACTTAGCAGATGCCAGTATCGTTTAAATGAAAGCATAATTGAGATATTATAAGTAATATGTCGGCATTAGAAGGAATTAAGGAGTTTAAGTCAACAAATGGGAAGCTCTGTAGAAATGGCTCATTTCTCTTTGCATGTTTGCTGTATGTGTTTCTGTATCACTCTTTGTGTAGGCATGCTGGATGGAGTCCCTAATCTCCTCAGTGGACTTTTGGGTTCGCTTGAGCAGGGGGCAGAGAGAACCCCTGGGCCCATGTTTCTCCGCGCGCACACACACAAAGGGAGCCCTTGTGCTGCCGAGGCCCCTGACAAAAGGCAACAGGGAAGGATTAAACAGCCAGCGAACAACAATCCCGCATCTGTGCAGCTCCCCGGCGAGCGCCGCGCTACGACGCGCCCTCCCTGTGTGGGTTCAGCCCTGCTACCGTCACCGATGGCCTTTTCCACGCAACATTTCCATTCAGCCGAGGCCCGGCCCTTTTTACGGCACCGGCCCCGTCAGAAAGTCAGGCGGCAAATAAAACTCAGTTGTTCGAGCCCACTCGTGCTGATAAATACCAACCTCTCTCTCTCGCTTTTTTTTTTTTTTTGCGTCAACAGAGCTCAGGGGCAGAAAACAAAAAAGAAAGAGACGTGGGGGGAAAAAAAAGGAGGAATAGAGTTGTTGTTTTTTTTTTCTTCAATGGGTTCGTGGGCTGTAGGGGTTTTTGGCTGCGTAAATGAGGGTACGGGGTCTGTTCCTCCACAAGCCGGGGTCTGTTCCTCACGGACCTGCGGTTGCCTGTGGCTCCACGGGCTGAGCTCGAGTACAGGACGTTTTCTCCGCTGTCAAAGCAAGCAGCCTGTTGCTGCTGTTAGTGTCCTCACTGAACCCCAGTGACATGTTGCGCCAAAACCTCAGATTCAGCTACAACTTGACCGTGCCTGCCTGTGGGCACCACTGCAAGACTCGAAGGGTCGTGTCTGATTTAACAGATCGGCACCCGCAGTACAAGGCCGCTTTAACATATGCATGTTGGTGGCACGGAATACCAGCGCTGCAGTGCTGGCAGATCATTCTACAGAGCTGCAACTCGGCAGGCATCCGTTTTGTTGCACCCGAGGAGGTTTGCAGAGGTGTGTCCTGACCTTTGAACTGGCATACTGCTTCCATCGCATAGGAGCCTGGCATGCTGGGCAAGATCATGGGAAACTGACTCCGCTTTTGTGTTTCCTGCTTTTCAAAATAAATACTCTTCAGATCGCACAGCTCAAAGCTATCAGATTTGTCAGCCCCTTGAGCGAGCTCACAGTCAACTAAAACTGAATTTAGAGCCAGGGACTCGAAGATCCTCTTACAGCACATGACACCCTACCCTCAGATCTGTTTTTTCTATCAGGATGGTGCCTCAGTCCTGTACTTGTCAATAGTTCTTGGATCTTAGAGGCTGGTGAACACAGAATGTCGCCAAGTCTACTGTGAACGTGTTAAATCTCTGCTATTTTGAGCTGGGTGTAATATGTGCTCGTTATGAACATACTGTATAATTAGAGATATTGTGAACTATGAATAGCTCTGGGCTGTTATGGTTAGCTGGGTGTGATCAAAGTGATAGATTCTCCTTTTTAACTCAGAAGGTCGCTATTCACACACTCCCAGTTTCCCAGATCCCAGACTTCTGAAGCACAGATAATAACTTGCATTAGGTGCCTTATTTTCTGCTGTAAGGAATAGGAATAGATACTATGTACTTCCCCTTTAGCATGTAGCACATGTCCAATGCACAGACCTCAGATCAGGGTTGATGTCGTCATGCACTGGTGGACACTACATGTGGAACTGTGCGTGACACAAGTGACTGCCCACCACAGATGCACCATGTCCCTTTAACCCCTGCATTGAGAGGGGAGACTGAGCTTGGGTTCAGCTGACTTACCCCCCCAGACACACACACACACACACACACACACACATACACACACAAATAAACATGTGACTGACAACAGTTGTGTGATCTGTCTGATCCAGTGCCCGTCTCATGTGACATGACTGCGGTTCCACTTTTTATTCTTTGTGTGTGTGTCTGTGTTCAAGCAATAGCCATCGGGGCAAATATTCACTTCCAAACATGACTCATACAACCCTCCTGCTTGAACACATAACTGTGACACACACACATTAAAAAAGCCTGTATTGTAGTAAAAAATCAAATGTATTGTAGTTCTCATCAACCAGAGCCCCTTTGGAAATGGAAACTCCCTGACAAACCACTCTCCTTGTTTTCCTCTCACTCTCCTTTATGCAGCCATTCCTCTTATCTTTGTCAAGGGAACCAGTTGTTTTGGAGATGAGGGCAACCCGGGACACGAGCTGGGTTTTGGGGACTCGGTCCTCTGTACTGTAGGAGTTTCACAGAGCCCAGCAGCCCCATAAACCAGGAATTGAATCAGAGACCTCCATCTCATAAAACATACCTCAACGGTGAGCTCTCACAAGTGTCCATTGTGTGCGCCATAAAGCGTCTTTGTTGAGCGTATTGAAGCGCTGTGGTGTGTGTTTGTGGTAGATGATTGCAGTCTGTGTTGTGGTCTTATCAGGTGGCTTTAAAACCTGAAGACAGGCCCACATTGAACCTCCTCTGTGCTTGTCATTGTCTGCACAGGGCAGAACTGCTAAAGACATAACTGTTTATCTTTTCTCTCATCCTCTTTGTCACAGTGGAGGTCTATAGCGATTGTACTGTAATATGTGGGAAATGAGTAATAGATGGTTTTCATGATTGCTTGTTTTGATACGGCCACTGGGAGGGGAACGGTGAGATAGGGAAAGAGTCAGTTGCAGCTGTAACAGTTTTTTTCTGATGTCTTTAATCTAAATGGACCACAGCAAAACAGCAAAACTATCCAGGGCCAGTGATCCAGTGCTTCAGAGTGATCAGTTTGCTATTAAAAAAAAGCAATCCTGCAAGCAGTCATCTTTCCAGGGTGCCTTATCTGAACAGGACAAAAACATAAAAAAAATGTCACCATGGATTAGAGTTTTTCTGCCATGAAATGCTGCATAATACACAAAGGAAGACAAGGGTCCTTCAGCGAGTTCTTTGCATTCAGGTGAACCTCTGTGCATGTGCATTGTACATTATTCTTATGGCCATAATTGCACATAAGAAACTAAACCACACAGACTCCGACCCTCCTGACCTATCGAGTGACAGCATTGCCAGTGCGTGCTCTGCTGTTGACGTTAAGTCTTGTCATAAATGCGAAAGAGAATCCATGTCTCTAACGGCACATTCACTGGTTACAGAGTGAAGCGTGAAAGCCGATCGCTTTTACAGCAGCTGTCGCGTGCAGCTGGTAATGCGAGAGGACCTCCTCGAGAGGACTTTTAATTCTGAACATGTGGCGCTACCTGTCCAGCGCAGATTTGGAGATTTCACCCACGCAAGGGGCAGCTGCCGGAGCTCTTTAACTGTGGCAGAGAGAGAGAGAGAGAGAGATAGAGAAGGAAAGAAAGAGAGAGAGAGAGAGAGAGAGAGAGGGAGCAGAATGAATAGCCCTCTGGGACTCACAAAACCATCGTATGGTCGTTAGCTGGCAGCATGTGTCAGTATGTGTCAACGGCAGCAAGGCCACTGGTCTGTAGCAGCCAGCCAGGCTGATAGTGTGAGGACGTCTGTAGCAGCCAGCCAGGCTGATGGTGTGAGGGGGTCTGTAGCTGATGGTGTGAGGAGGTCTGTAGCAGCCAGCTTTCTGTAGAATTGTGATAAACAAAACAGGGGAAAAACTAAATCTGAACTAAATCTGAGGGGATATTAATGTACATAGAGGTAACGTTAATGTACAAAGTCACCTATTCTTCGTAAGATGTGTACATTGTGATAATGTCAGTATAATACAAATGTCTCACATTAGAGCATTTATTTGGCTACTGTTTAATATTCATTGATTCAGAAAAAAAGCATAGATTTGTGGCCACAGAGAGGAACCTGGCAGTGTTCCCTTTCTTACATGAAAAACTAGTCATAGACAGTTCAATTCAGTTTGACTTTGTTATGCATTCATTGGCAGCAGAGAGAGGCACTGAAAATAAGACATCAAGCACATCAAACACATCTACCTTTGCACAAGGGGATGAAAAAGATTAGATTAATCAATGAAACGGTTTAAAAACAGGAAACCCCACACTGTGTTCCAAATGTTAATTATCTAAAGCATCTTTGATCTTTAGCCTGTATGTTCTCAGTGCTGATGTGTAGAGAGTAGTGCCTTAAGCTTGACACACACACACACACACCACAACACACACACTAACAGACACACACAAACACACACAGACACACACACACACACACACACACACACACACACACACACACACACACACACACACACACACACACACACACACACACACACACACACACATATGTTCTCAGTGCTGATGTCTAGACACACACACACACACACACAACACACACACAGACACACACACACACACCACACACACACACACACACACACGTATGTTCCCAGTGCTGATGTCTAGAGAGTATTGCCTTAAGCTTGTGGGCTGCTTCTCAAAAAAGCCTTCTGACACACCAGATATGTATTTCAGGGGCATTTGCACTTTAACGTGTTGAACAGTCATGCCAGATGAAGGGTTTTTCCAAGCACTGCACTGCTGTTGGGCTGCCATCAAGAGCCTCTGACTAGCCCCTTAGCACTCTTCAGTGAAATCCCCCATGTCATTTCCACCGTACAAAACAAGCAGTTCCTGAAAATTGAATTATTGTTACTTGCTTGATTCCGGTGACCTCTCTACTCCATAACGATTCCTGGGGTTTTCTAAAGTGCTCATGATGGGTTTATAATGGGATTGCGATTGTGTAGTCAATACAATGATGAAGCCCTTCTGGGGGGGGACAATTTTATCCATCAACAATCCCATTGACTCATGTCATCAGAGCGTTTCTTCTCTGTCATCTCCTGTACGACAGTAACTCCCCAGGAGCGTGATCAAAGGGCAGCGATCCACCTTAAGATCTCGCCTTCTTTGCAACATCAAAGGGCGACATCACACGGTAGCCACGTCTGAGGAGAAGAAACCTGACATGCGACCATTCAGTCGCTCAGACAAAGAGAAGAAACGAGGGCGAGGCAGGCCTCAAGTGTGAAACGGCTATTTATGGCTGTTTCTCTTTTTCTCCCTCTCTCTCTCTCTCTCTTTCTCTGTCTTCACTCTTCTGTGCTTTCCCTCCTTTTTTCATGATCCCTCTCTCTCTCTCTTCACGTTTTTGTGTGAGTCTTTATGACTTCGCTGTGAGTCAGAGGACTTTCCTGGCCCTCTATCTGTCTTTCTCTCTCTCTCTCCATCTCTTTCTCTCCATCTGTCTTTCTCTCTCTCTCTCTCTCTCTTTCTCTCTCTCTCTTTCTCTCTCTTTCACTCTCTCTCATGTGTGATCTCCTTCAGTGGTTACTTCTTGTTTGCCATCTTAGCGCGCTTCTTGTCAAGTTCTGCATACTTACCATGTACACTCATCCATGACCTCTCAGCCCCCATCCGTGACCCCTCGGCACTTTCATGAAGGGACGAATTCTAACACCGGGGGCCATCTTTTGCACCTCGCCCGCTCACCTGGGTTAGCGTAGCCTAGTGCTCACCTTGAGATGACGGATGGGTGTGTTGTCAACATTGGCAGCCAGGTGAGACACGGTGTCGTGCAGCAGAGAGCTTTCACACTGTCGGTGGCAGGTACCTGCTACCCGCACCGAAGGGAGGTAAACATGAACCTCTGCACAGGGTTAGATGCAATCCAAGATGAACAATCATCAGCTACATTTGGGGCTACTGAGTAATACTGAAAACATTCTTGAAGGACATATTTTTAGACTTTGGTACTTGTTTCTCATACACTTGGTTGATTACTAAAACTACTGAAACTGAAATGATTTGCCACTGTGTGTGTGTATGTGTGTGTGTGTGCCTGTGTGTGTGTGTGTGTGTGTTGTGTGTGTGTGTGTGTGTGTGTGTGTGTGTGTGTGTGCGCGTGCGCGTGTGCGTGTGCGTGTGTGTTTGTGTGTGTCTGTGTGGTGTGTGTGTGTGTGTGTGTGTGTGTGTGTGTGTGTGTGTGTGTGTGTGTGTGTATGTGTGTGTGTATGTGTGTTTTTCCATTCCATGCACTTATCTCCAGTCATTTTGTTCCATGAGCAGTTTTGGAAAAATGTTGAATGAGGCCAAATTTCTCCTCCAATGGTCAGCCTCCACATTCTTTACATGACTGTTTATTTTGAAAACACTTGTATCATAGAATGCATTTCTGATCCCAATCTGCCACAAGGAGGATTACTGACTGGGGCAGGTGGAACATTTTAAGTTGATTGTTAGTGGTGGAAGTTTACCTTGACACATTTCTCCCTATCTCTAGTATCACACACACACACACACACATACTCCCTCCCTCTCTCTCTCTCTCTCTCTCTCTCTCTCTCTGTCTCTCTCTCTCTCTCTCTCTTTCTCTCTCTCTGAAATGCACAGATGTGCGGACAAGCAGACACAGGTATTGCTGCAAGCTGGCGGGCTGCCCTCTCTCTCCCTTCAGATTCCTATCTGGGCCCGGCAGTGTGCTCTGTTATGACTGTAAACACGACAGATTGGAGAACAGACAGCAAACAGTCAGCCTGGCCTCCCCTGGCCAACAGTCTCACTCTTTGTTTGGACACAGAAGTGTGCCCTTTGTTTATACCCCCACCCCAATCACCCCTCTATGGTCACATCTGTTAAACACGGAGGTGATATCAATCTCCAATCTGCCCACATGCCACAGGTAAACACGTCGCTGACGGCTGCTGGGGCGTTTCCACCAGACACCTGTGTGCTTATACAAGTCACCCCGGCAATTATCTGATATTGACTTGTTGTCAGCTATAGATGAAGACTCGCTGCAACATTGCAGGACTAATTAACATTGCAAGGGCTGATTAGCATCATTAGCCCTTTGAAGAGCGTGACTCTGATAGTGGCAGGTGTGCTTTCTCTAGGCTAAGAACTGTAGGGAATTGCAATCAGATTATCTGAGGGGAGAAGGTGAAACGTGTTTATTGTTTTTAGTGCCTGTAAATGCAGGTGCTTTGTCAGATGATTGGCGTGCCTCCAAGCTTGTCGTTTTGAATCACAAGCAGGATAATGCTGACATCATCATTATAGCTAAATGGATTGGAAGTCAATTTAGTGAGGACAAAGTTATTTTTTTTTATCGGGAGAGAATGAAATGACAAGCCTACATTACTTCATCAAACCATTTATAGTTGTGTCTGATCTAGAAAAACTACTAAAAAGCCACAGACCTTAAGTGCATAGTCATGGTTAAACACACTCTAAGTTAGTACGTAGGACTGGAGAGACAACTTCATTGATGAATTAGCATGTTTTCCTCTGGTCCCTGTTATAGTTTATGATAACTGTTTTGGGACATGTCCAACCCAAAGGCTCCTTATGAAGCATTGCACTGCTCGTAGTAATTAACAAGAAGCTGCTCATTTAGCACGATGTCACTTTAATTTGAGTAACACTATCGTGCTCCCTTTTGTGTCTATTATGCATTGACATTATTGATCTGTGTTAAAGCTAGTGCGTAGCTATTGACCCTCAATTGTACTTTTTTGCCCAACAATTATAACCATAGAATCAGATATTTGCTTGATATTGTGGAAACACTGCAGGGTGCCTCCAGAGTGTGCACACAATGCTCAGTGGTGGTGAGATGATGGTGTTCATTAGCCCGTGTGTTCAGATCAGCCTCAATGGCGCCATTTGCATCTTAAAGGGCCTGTCTGTTAGCTTTTGAATAAATGGGGCGTTTTTAAAATGAGACGGTTGCTCATTAATTACGTTTGCCGCGGCACTGAATGGGGACGTGTCACTTTGCATCAGTCTGGGCCATTTGGATGCCAGAGTCGGTTTGTTTGGGTAATGAAAAGAGAAAATAGGCGACCAGCCCGGGCCTATTTAAAAATGCTGAATTTCAAATTGAATTCAAAAATGTTTTTTTTCTCATGCATTGCTAGTGTTGGTGGTGTAATGCATGTCTGTCTAATTAATTACTAATCATGAAATTGCGCGCCTTTAATTGCCTCATTATACAAAACGATTTCAGCTGTTCAATTTAGCATAAATGTGATGTTCTCTTGTATTACCGTCTTTCTTATCTTCTGCTATGTCAGGTTATTGTGGGTGCAAATGCTCATACTATGGTCAACATCTCTGAATTTAGTCATTGTGTGAGGTTGCAGTATTTTGTAAATAATAACCACTCCTTGCTAATGATCTCCATTCAGGTTCACTGCCCTCTCTTGCCATCAGGCCATTACGAAACGATGTCTTCCGGAACCTTCCTGTCCTCCTCTTTCCTTGCTTTGTTTGAGGTGAAACAGAAACAATTGCGGAGATGTCACACGCAGACTTTTTTTTTTCCTTGAGGAGGGGAAAGTGTTTGCACGGTGCTTTTTGAGGAGGGAGGGTGTCAGAAGTGTGCTCTTACTTTCCACCCCCCAGACACACTTCCAACTTACCCCCCCCCCCCTCCGCCATTAAAAAAAAAAGAACTATAGCCTCTCTATTCTTCCTCCACAA